>NW_013655329.1:0-934 GCF_000499385.1 Eimeria necatrix
AACGCGACGTCACTCCTCCTGCTTCACGTGCTTCGCCGTTGTCAATTGAACGAACACACATAAAAGAGCTAAGCACTAAGGAACGGCCCTATTCCGCAGAAGCACGATACAAGCAGTGGGCGCATACGACCGTACATTCGCGACAGCAACTGAGATAAAACATGCAGAGACACAGTTCGTTGCGATATGCGCATTGCAGAGCAACATCGAGTGGCGAAGAGTCGTGAACCTCGTGCTCGAGCCAGGCGCAACGACGTTTTACCGCCAAGTGCCCGTGGCCTTCACACCAAGCACAGGCACCACAGCAACTGCTGCTTCCCGACCTACCTCCTAATTACACACACACAGACCTATTCCAAACACAACACACGTGCTCGTAAACACTTATGGCGCCGCCAACTGCCAATAAGCAGAAGCAACGCCGTTCTGAGCCGGCAATGCTTCCCGACCTACCTCCTAATTACACACACACAGACCTATTCCAAACACAACACACGTGCTCGTAAACACTTATGGCGCCGCCAACTGCCAATAAGCAGAAGCAACGCCGTTCTGAGCCGGCAACTCTTCGGTGCGCTCGAACTTCAAGCTTCGCTAAACCCTCAAACAACGACCATGTGCATTTCGCAATTCGCAGCAAAACAACAGCAACCATTCACACAGTATTGCGTAACTGCCGTGCGGAGCGCGAAAGGCCGAAACACCTCCGCCCTTCCCCATGCTGATGATCCCATCCTACCCATGCATCTCAAGCCGCACGCATGCCACATCGCGCAAGACTACCAACCATTTTCAACGTGCCTTCACCACTGCTTCCACCGGCAAACGCAACTGCCGCCGCAAGTGTTTCGTCAATACAGGAATGCTGTTCGTGGGCGCTGAGATGCTTCCTTGACTCGCCCGTGTCTATTCAAAGCTGCCACTCCACCTGGCC
>NW_013655329.1:1034-1996 GCF_000499385.1 Eimeria necatrix
AGGTTGACTCGCCCGTGTCTATTCAAAGCTGCCACTCCACCTGGCCTTGTTCTAGCAGACTAAGAATCAGCCTGACCAAACGATTGTCTGGCCTTGATGACGCAGCGCCTACGCATTTGCTCTTAACCTGCCATACTACCCCAGTGCGTGCGCAAATGGCAATGAAACATTCGGCATGACAGACCTCGAACCTGCTACACCAGCATGAGCCTGGATTCTGTTTCTTGTGTTGTGACAGTTTGGATCCACCGGAAATGAACGGCGCGCTCGATATTCAGTATTGTATGTGTCTGGCAACAACGATCTCGTCTGCGGCTCGTTTGCCCCATCCATAGACAAAATGCACCGTGACATACTACCTGGACAACACCATCACAGAAAAATGACACACTAGACTGCATGATCTGTAACTCAATGGACAGGTCTCCACGTAAATCCACGGCACCAATATGACAAACTTGGGAAACCCACATTCGCAGTGAAGCAGCGTGCCGTCATTTCTACCGCTAAACAGCCAGTTCAACCTTGGCCTCTATATGCGGCACACGCATAGCATTGCACACACACAAATCGAGAACATTAAACAGCAGCACCCTAACAATGCAGCACCCATTACATCCATAGAAGCGCGCTGTAACAAACATTTTGGGGATCAGCTAGACATAGAAACCATGAATCGTCTCCACCAGTGGGCAGTTCTTGTGCCCGCGACAGAAAACCTCTCCACGTGCACCTAATGTGAATCGCGACTCCTTGCCACTTTACCTTAGTGCGCAGCACGCGAAAATGCTGTCTGCTCTGTCAACAGCGGCAGACACCCTGTCCACAACACAAACGCACAGAACTCCTGCGCAGCAACGCGACGTCACTCCTCCTGCTTCACGTGCTTCGCCGTCGTCAATTGAACGAACACATATAAAAGAGCTAAGCACTAAGGAACGGCCCTATTCCGCAGAAGCACG
>NW_013655330.1:0-604 GCF_000499385.1 Eimeria necatrix
AAGCTGTAAACTAGTCAGTGAAAGTGGAGCTACAAAATTAATAAGGTATTCCTGTGCATGAGAGTGAAACACTAGATTAGGGTGCATAAGTTTCCCCAATATAGTATGCGTTATCGTAGATTCGTCTATAGCGAATTCGCAGCCACATTTAGGAGGTGTGCGTCTATGTGCCTCTTGAAATCATGAGACATACGAACTGCCCACATCACGATATTCCCATTTCCATCAAAATCATACGCAGTTTGATACAGCCGTGTGCAACGCCTAGTCTTCGGTGTTGTGAAAAGAAGCGCACGGCTTTCTGTGCTGTCACACAATGCACCTACGACTTACTGATTGCTTGCACAAAAATATGCTATTCTGAGTTCTCGTCGAAAAGGAACAAGATGTCAGCATACAGCTGATCAAAACTGTTTCCGATCATGCCATCCCCGCGAGAACAAGAAGTGTCGGAAAGATTGGTATTTGTCTCGCAGTGCACGGTCATTGGCCCATTCATTTTTTCCCGGTATCTTAAATTGTCAGAGAAACGCACTGCCTAGTGAGTATAAATTCAAACAATGCCGCCAAATTTCATATAATTCACTGCGTCACGAAGACAATG
>NW_013655330.1:704-1485 GCF_000499385.1 Eimeria necatrix
CATCACAAAGAAATGTGCCCACACATAAATTGAGAAGATACAGAAACGAAGCACTGAAAGGTGTCGTTGTGCAGCTCGAAGAATTTCAATAGACGCACAGACTTCACGTACAAGTAAGTATACGTCTTCAAATAGCAACACGCCAGCAATGGCACTGCTAAATGACTCTGTGGAGTGCACGAGATGCACCGCCTTTGGACAAAGGTAAGCAAGCATTTTCCAGTGACACCAGCACTCAGGCAAAGTATCAAAAATCATATTTACCACGGCGAGCAAACAAGGATGGAGGAGTTCCACGCAGGCTGCCTGCTACTAGTGAGCACAGATGTGGCTATATAGAATGGTGCAGCTACAGGGTTTACAGGGCTGTTCTGGAGTCATAAGGCCAACTTAACAGGGACCTTCCCAATTCATGCGTTGCTTCCTTCTTGTCTGCATCTCCATTACATCGGTAAAAACTTTTGAAAAAAGCAAATATTGGCACTGAAGGGGACTACGCCAGGGCGTTTACGGAGAACCTAGGACACATAACTAAGTGCCAATACTAGTAAAGGAAACTGGACACGCACAACCTGTATAAAAATGATGAGCTCTCTTGTGTGGATGCACTCACGCAACGTCCCAAGGAACGCATTTTACGCTGCATACGGAACAAGTTTGTCACGTCTCACGCATAATATTTGCGATGAGGAACCGAACAAGAATTAACAGAGCTTGTGAACTGGTGAATTCTACGAAGCCCATTCTTGTGAGGCGCACAAGCTGAGAATGCAAGGACTGT
>NW_013655331.1:0-2500 GCF_000499385.1 Eimeria necatrix
GGCAGCAGCGGGGCTGCAGCGGCAAGAGAAGCGCAGGTAATCTTCTTACCGGGGTGAGGAGGTATGCAGGAGGGCTGGTGCAGGGCTGAAGCGGGCAGCAGCACTTGCTGCTGCTGCTGCTGCTGCTGCTGCGGCTGCCACTGCTGCTGCTGCTGCGGGGAGAAGGGCCCCACAGGCTCGCCTTGAGGGTACGGCAGCCCCTGTGGCTGCGCTGAAGGAGTGGCAGAAGAAAATGCAGGTGCAGCAGGAGTTGGGAATGCTGCTGCTGCTGCAGCCGCCGCTGCTGCTTGCTGCTGCTGCTGCTGCACTTCGTACTGGTGGCTTGCTGCTGCTGCAGCAACCTCCTTCCGCAGCAGCAGGTCCACAGCCTTCTCCCTGTCCCCCTTGCAGTGACGCAGCGCCCTGCATCAACAGCAGCAGCGTGAGCAGCAGCGACAGCAGCTGCATGAGACACAGCAGCAGCAGCAGCAGCAGCAGCAGCAGCAGCAGCAGCAGCAGCAGCAGCAAAGGGCGGGTACTCTGTAGTTTACTTTTTGATCTGCTTCCTCGTTACCCGCGGCACGATGGACTGTATGTACGCTATGTCGGCGTCTTCATTCTTGCTGCTCTTGCTGCTGTTACTGCTGCTCCTGCTGCTGCTGCTACTGCTGCTGCTGCTGCTGCTGCTGCGCTTGTGGGCTCCGGCGCCATACGCGTAATGCTGCTGCTGCTGCTGCTGCTGCTGCTGCTGCGTGTTGCCATTAGCCTGGTCTTGTACATAAACGTGTTCATGCAGCAGCAGCTGCGGCGCTGGCTGCCCTGGGGTGACTATGTTTGCTGCTGTCTCCCTCCCCTGCTGCTGCGGCTGCTGCTGCTGCTGCTGCTGCGCGTAGGGAGGCTGCTGCTGCTGTGCGTAGTAGGGTTGCTGCTGCGGCATGTAGTAAGGCTGCTGCTGCTGCATATAGTACTGCTGTTGCTGCATTTGCTGCGGCGCATAATAGGGATACTGGTGCTGCTGCTGCTGGTAGTAGCCTTGCTGCTGCTGCTGCTGCAGCTGCATCTGCTGCTGCATCTGCTGCGCCAGAAAGGCATCTACGCCGTCATGGTGGTGCATGTCTTGCAGCGCCAGCTGCTGCTCGTGTCTCTGCTGCTGCTGTCGCTGCCAGTCGATGTGCTGCTGCTGCTGCAGCTGCTGCTGCAGCTGCTGCCGGTGTGCTGCTGCATCAAACCGCCGCAGCTGCAGCATCAGCAGCAGCCCCGCCCCAGGCCCCAGGGAAGTCAGCGGAGCGAAGACTGATTGAGGTGTCTGTACAGAAAATAGCAGCAGCAGCAGCAGCAGCAGCAGCAGCAGCAGCAGCAGCAGCAGCAGCAGCAGCATTCTTATTTTCCATACTTTGTACATTTACGCAAATACACTTCGCTGATCCGAACAAACAAAAATGACATGGACTTATTTAATCATTGCTGCTATAGGCATCTTTGCTGATAGCAGCAGCAGCTGCTGCAGCTGCTGCTGCTGCTGCTGCTGCTGCTGCTGCTGCTGACGCACAGGCTCCTCTGCTGCAGGCAGCTGCACCCTGGTTTCGCCAATTTCCTTTTTCTTCAGAAGGGAATGCTTCCAAACCCGCAGCAGCAAAGTGGAGCCGTCGATGGCCTTGTCGTAGGGCAGCAGGAACTCAGCCTGCTGCTGCTGCTGCTGCTGCTGCTGCTGCTGCTGCTGCTGCCGCTGAACGGGCTGCAGCAGCGGGCTCTTTTGCTTCTCGCCCCGCCAGAGAAACTTCACGTACACTTGCTGAGCTGTAGAGACACCGCAGACGCCCATTATCTGCAGCCGCAGCCGCAGGTGACCCTCCATTGTGCAAACCCTAAACCCTAAACCCTAAACCCTAAACCCTAAACCCTCGGGCCACCCGCTGGCTGTGGCCTGATAAGGCACTTCAGGAAATGAGGCTGTTGCTGCAGCTGAGGTGTACATACAGCTGCGCCCACGGAGTCCCGCTAGAGGTTGACCAGCGGGCCTGCCGCTGCTGCTGCTGCTGCTGCTGCTGCTGCTATGCTGCTGCTGCTGCTGCTGCAGAGCACGCACGGAAATAAAAGAAGTGAGTTGGAGGCAACGCGAGGACTAAAATTAAGGCTCATAAGTTAAAAGTGAAACAAACGCGGAATCTGGTGTGCGGCTGCTGCAGCAGTCCTTCTGCTGCTGCTGCTGCTGCTTTGCTGCATGTTCTTCTTTTTGCTGTTTTGTTAGTCAAGAGCAGCAAACGCAGAGTTGCTGCATTCAGGTGTACGTACACCTCAACGAAATTAAGCTACTAGGCCCCCCAAAGTCATCTTGGGCCTTCCCCTGGCGCTGCCGTTCCAGCGGTCCGCCGCTGCTGCTGCTGCTGCAGCAGCAGCAGCTGCTGCTGCTGCTGCTGCTGCTGCATGCAGTGGCCTCAGCCCCGAGTGCTCTAGAGAGCATGTTTAACATGAAGTTGGTCAAATAAAACAATTAAAATTCGAAAGTTGTTTATCTTTTTGG
>NW_013655331.1:7500-35720 GCF_000499385.1 Eimeria necatrix
TCCGGAAGCAGCAAGCATAACTCTTCCCGAAGACACCGAGCAGCAGCAGCAGCAGCAGCAGCAGCAGCAGCAGCAGCAGCGGGCAGCAGCTGGAAGGAGATATCACTAAAGACCATCATATTGTCTTTAGGAAATACACTTTGCCCAACCACGGCCCTTACAAAGAGTGCAGAAGAAAAAGAAATAAAATCAGGTGGAGAAATTAATTAATTAAATTAAATTAAATTTGTTTATTTAATTATTTAAATGAAATAAATTAATATTATTTAAATTCTATTTTCTTTTTATTTCCACTTTATTTAATTTGTAATGGAGTTTTTGCAAATTTAATTCAAAGAAGTACTTTTTTTCGGTGTATCTGCACTTTGCATGCGTTTTGGAAAAGTCTGCTTTTATCGACAGCTGCTTCTGCGACGCAAAGACGCAGCCTCTGCTGCTGCTGCTGCTGCTGCTGCTGCTGCTGCTGCTGCGGTTTACTGTGTTGCTGCTGCTGCTGCTGCTGCTAGAATGACCACTGCTGCTGCTTCTGGTGCCGCTGCCTGTGCTGCCACTGCCCTACAACTTCCACTACGCCTACTGCATCACCTCCCTCACCCGCCGCCGCTGCTGCTGCTGCTGCTGCTGCTGCTGCTGCTGCTGCTGCTGCTGCAGGTTCACGCCGGCGCAGGTGCGGGCTTTGGTTTCGGGGCTGCAGCCGGGAGTGACTCTGGTTGTGGGGCCGCCGGGCAGCGGGAAGACAGACACAGCAGCACAACTTGCTTATTTGCTGCACCAAGGAAATCCAGAAGAAAGGATTTTATTAGTTGCTCATTCAAATAGTGCATTAAATGATCTTTTTAGAAAAGTAGCAGCACTGGACGTGGACGAAACGAAGTTGCTGCGCCTCGGGAGAGGCTCGCTGGACCTGCAGCAGCAGCAGCAGCTCTGGCAGCAGCAGCAGCAGCAGCAGCAGCAAGACGACCTTCTCATGCCCCTCGAAGGCAGCAACGATGTCGAAGACTTTTCTTTTTCCAAACATGGCAGAGTCAACAAAGTGCTGGAGCAGCGGAAGCTGCTGCTGCAGCAGATCGCGAGGCTGGGCGAGTCGGTCGAGGCCGAGCTTGCTGCTGCTGCTGCTGCTGCTGCTGGCACTGCAGCAGCAGCAGCAGCAGCGCCCGTCTCCGTCGGAGACGTCAGCTCCAGCTGCGAAGCTGCGCAGCAGTTCTTCAAATACCATATTCAGTTTCGAATAGAAAGATACATGGCAGTCCTCAACAACATCAACGAGCTGCTGCAGCAGCAGCAGCAGCAGGACTCGCAGCAGCAGCAGCAGGACCCCCTGCTGCAGCAGCAGCGCCAGCAGCAGATCCGCAAAAAGGTGGAAGCAGCTATTGAAAGGTACGAACAAGAAAGAGGCAGCAGAATATTCGTCATGCTCCCAACCAGCCGCAGACGCAGCAACCCAGAGCAGCAGCAGCAGCAGCAAGAGCAGCAGCAGCAGCAGCACCAGCAAGAGCAGCAGCAGCAGCAGCAAGAGCAGCAGCAGCAGCAGCAGCAGCAGGAGCGGCAGGAACAGCAGCAAGGGACGAAGCGTCCCTCTGCAACTCCTGCTGGCAACACCAAAAAGAAACGCCGCCAGCAGCAGCAGCAGCAGAAGAGACCCACTTCACTGTGGACGCAGCGGTGCGCTTTTGCTGCTGTTTGTTTTATTTAAATGTTTTTAATTTCTTTTTTTTAATTATTTGAACTAATTTGTTTTTGTTTAATTAATTTATTTAATTTGCTGCTTCCTTGTTGCTGCTGCTTCTCCTGCTTTTGTCTGTTTGCTTTTCTATTTTTTATTTTCTTTTTTTATTTTTCAATTTTGCTTTTTATTTTTCTGTTTTTTTTTGGTACTACAACTGCTTTTGCTGTTGCTGTTGTTGCTGCTGCTGCTGCTACTGCTGTTGCTGCTGCTGCTGCTGCTGTCGCTACTGCTTTTGCTGCTACTGTTGCTGCTGCTACTGCTGCTGCTGCTGCTGCAGCTCTTGCCGCTGCTGCAGCTCGAGCCACTGCTTCTAGTGCAGCTCCCGCTGCTGCTGCCGCAGTTCCCGCTGCTGCTGCAGCTGCTGCTGCTGCAGCTCCCGCTGCTGCTGCTGCAGCTCCTGCTGCTGCTGCTGCTGCAGCGCCTGCTGCTGCAGCTGCTGCTGCTGCTGCTGCTGCTGCTGCTGCTGCTGCTCAGACTGCGCACTTCGAGTACGGCTTGAGTCTGGAAGGTCTTTTGTTTCCCTTCACTTCTTTTTTTAGCGACGCCCCACAGCCGCTTTTTCCCGGAGACAAAGAAGCAGATGCTGCTGCTGCTGCTAGCTGCTGCCGCTACCTGGAGCGCATGCAGCAGCAGCTGCAGGACTACAGGGCCTTCGAGCTGCTGCGCACTGCAGCAGACAGAGCCGACTTCCTCCTCACGTAAACCCTCCTGCTGCTGCTGCTGCTGCTGCTGCTGCTGCTGCTGCTGTGCTCTTGCTGCTGCTGCTGCTGCTTGCTATGGCGTTGCTTCTGCCTGCTGCAGCGTGGGAACCGCATCTGGTGGTGCTGCTGCGTTTGCTGCTGTTACATTTTGTGCTGCTGCTGCCCCACGGTGCAGCAGTTGCACTTGCTGCTGCTGCTGCTGCGCTCTGTGTCCTGCTGCTGCTGCTGCTGCTGCTGTGGTGTTTGGCCTGCTGCTGCTGCTCCGCCGTCGCTCTCGCTGCTGCTGCCCTCCCCTTCTCGCTGCTGCTGCCGCGAGTCCGCCCCTGCACCTGCTGCTCCTGCCGCCCCACCCCCACCCCCACCCGGCCGCTGCTGCTGCTGCTGCTGCTGCTGCTGCTGCTGCTGCTGCTGCTGCTGCTGCTGCAGCACGCACTCGCGGATGGTGGCAATGACGTGCACGCACGCAGCAATAACGCGGGAGCGGCTGGTGAACTTGGACTTCAACTTCGACTCCTTAATCATCGAAGAAGCAGCACAAATCCTCGAAGTCGAAACTTTCATTCCCATGCTGCTGCAGAAAGCAGCAGCAGCAAAAACCTCCCGCCTCAAACGCATTGTCCTCATTGGCGACCACCACCAGCTGCCCCCCATCGTCAAACACATGGTAACCCCACCCACAAGCTAGCCAGCTAGCTAGCCAGCTGGCTAGCTGGCTAGCTGGCTGGCTGGCTGGCTAGCTAGCTCGCTAGCTAGCTCGCTAGCTAGCTGGCTAGCTAGCTGGCTAGCTAGATGGCTGGCCGGCTGGCTGGCTAGCTAGCTGGCTAGCTAGATGGCTAGCTGGCTAGCTAGCTAGCTAGATGGCTAGCAGGCTAGCTGGCTAGCTGGCTAGTTAGCTAGTTGGCTAGCTATGCTGCAACTCAGCTGGCGAGCTACTAGCTGCCTACGCACTTGTCCAGCTAGCTAGCTACCTGGCTGCCTATCCATCACCTAGCCATATATCCACCTATCCAGCTAGCCAGCTAGCTAGCCAGCTAGCCAGCTAGCTAGCTAGCTAGCTAGCTAGCTGTCCATGTGGGTGGAGTTGCTTAGCAGCAGCATAAGCAGTATGTGGCGTGGGGCCGTGGAAATTGGCCCATCCGAACCAGCGCCCCCTGCTGCTGCTGCTGCTGCTGCTGCTGCTGCTGCTGCTGCTGCTGCTCAGGCGCTGCAGCGGTTCTGCCGGCTGGACCAGTCGCTGTTTGAGCGTTTCGTGCGGCTGGGCGTGCCTTCGGTGTACCTGGACCGGCAGGGGCGGGCGCGGGGCAGCCTGGGGTGTCTGTACAGCTGGCGGTACCCCGTGCTGCAGCAGCTGGAGTTCGTGGAAGCAGCAGCAGTTTTTAAAGTTTGCAATCCGGGATTAAGTTTTCCTTTTCAGTTCATTAATGTGGAGGACTTTGGCGGCAAAGGAGAGAGCGCGCCGCTGCCGCACTTCTACCAAAACCTGGGCGAGGCCGAGTTCGTGGTTGCGGTGTACGTACACCTCAGACTCCTCGGCTACCCCAAAGACCGCATTGTGCTGCTCACTTCTTATAATGGCCAGCTGTCTTTGCTGCAGGAAGTGCTGCAGCAAAAGTGCGCCTGGAACCCCGCCATAGGACTCCCCCGCGCAGTCTCCACCGTCGACAAGTTCCAGGGGCAGCAGGGCGACTGTACGCCTCCTGCTGCTGCTGCTGCTGCTGCTGCTGCTGCTGCTGCTGCTGCTGCTGCTGGGGGTCGAGGGCGGGGTGCTGCTGCTGCTGCGGCTGGGGGAGGGGGGCGTGCTGCTGCTGCTGCTGATGGTGGTGGTGGGGGTGATGGTGGGGGTGGGGCTCTGTGGTTGTCGTGCTGCTGCTGCTGGTGTTGCTGTTGCTGTTATTATTCCTGCTGCTGCTGCTGCTGCTGCTGCTGTTGCTGCAGCACAGGGGCGTGCTGCTGTTCGATTTTGGGCGTTTTTCGACTCCTTTTTTCGATTCCTTTCTCCCTTTTTACCCTGCGCATTCAACCAATTAATTTCTCTTTATTTATTTATCTATTTATTTATTTATTTATTTATTTATTTATTTATTTTTATTTATTTATTTGCTTTTGCAGATGTTTTGCTTTCTCTTGTGCGCACAAACCGCGTGGGTCACATTCGAGATGTTCGCCGCCTTATTGTCGCCGTCAGCAGAGCCAGACTTGGTGAATTCTTTTTCTTTTTTTAATTTATTTTTATTCTTTTTTATTTCTTTTTCTTATTTTGTCTTTTATTGTTCCTTCTTTGTTGCTTTTACTCCCCTCTTAGTGCTTCTTTTTCTCCGTTTGTCTTTTTATTTTTCCCCTTTTTGCGTTTTCCACTTTTTGTTGCGTTCTCCTTTTGCGGTGTATCTACACTGTATTTACGACGTATTTGGATGTCTTTGTGGTGTATCTACGGTCTACTTGTGGTCCATTAATGGTCCATTAATGGTCCATTAATGGTTTATTAATGGTCCATTAATGGTTTATTTATGGTCTATTTATTATATATTATTGATGGTATATTTAAATTGAATATATGGTGCATTGTTTATGGTGCATTTGCAGTGTATGTACAGCTTGCCCGTGTCGGTGTCCGCGGTGTATGTACAGTGCATACACAGCCTCTGTGCCTTTCGGGGCGGCGTTGGCCGCCCATTTGTGCAGATTTTTTTGTTTTTTGTTTTTAAATGAATAAAATAATAAATGGAAATGAATTAAATCCAAAAATCCAAAAAGAAGCAGAAAATTCGCGGCAAAAGGGCGAGAAGTGAAGGCGGAAGGCCGAAAAGACGGCTGAGCCTGATCTTTTGAGTTTCTTGGCCATTTGAAGTGCTCCTTTTTCGCAAAAAAGATATTTAATTGTTTTTAATTCTTTTTTTATTTTGCTTTCGTTCAGGACTTTATATTTTTGGGCGCTGGTCGCTTTTCAGCAACTGCGTGGAACTGCTGCCGGTGTTCAGACAGCTGGCGCGCTACCCCCTTGAGCTGGCACTACACCTCGACGAAACGGACTTTCGCGAAACTTTGAGGGCTCATATTAATGCCGTTAATGAAAATAAACCGGTTAGAAACAAAAATAAATGTTCTTTTCGTTTTCTGCGTTTCTTTTTCTCTTTTTGGCGCCTCTTTTCGAGAAATTTCGGTGTCTGTACACCCCAAATTCCGCTTTTTTCCCTTTTCGCCGCTCAGCAAATTGTTTCTTTTAAATGCCACTTCTTTTAGTTTTGGTGTTTATTTCTTTTAATGTTTATTTCTTTTAATGTTTATTTCTTTTAATGTTTATTTCTTTTAATGTTTATTTCTTTTAAATGCTTTATTTCCTTCTTTTGTCCAGCCGAGGTTTCAGCTTTGAATTATTTTCGAATTTTTCCTAAAATGCGTTTTGTGAACATTTCTGCCAAATGCAATAAACGCAAATTCATTTAATGAAAATAAATTTATTTAAATGAACATTAATTCATTTAATAAACTTCAAGTCCTTTAATAAAGATTATAATTAATTAAATAGAAATTAACTCATTTAATAAAGAACAATTCAGTTAATAAATATTAATTCATTAAACAAACGCAAATGAAGACACATTAGTTCATTTAGCAAAAACTGATTCATTTACTAAAAATTAATTCATTAAAAAAGTTTTAAAAATGTTTTAAGTCTTTTGTCTCTCAGATTCCGAAACTGGAAACTGTTTTGTCTTTTTCTCATCAAATTAATTTAATTAAAAAACAATTCCAAATTATTTCCTTTTTCATTTATATTCTTTTCTGCACTCCAGCACTGTTCCTTCTCTCGCTTTCTCTTACCCTCCTGCTGCTGCCGCTGCCACCTGCTGCTGCTGCTGCTGCTGCTGCTGCCACCTGCTGCTGCTGCTGCTGCTGTCACCTGCTGCTGCTGCTGCTGCTGCTGCTGCTGCTGCGCGCAGTTGCCTCCCCGGGGCCCCATTACGTACGTGCGCACTGTAGAGCAGATGCAGCAGCTAGTGCAGCAGCAAGCAGCTCGTCGCGTTGCTGCTTTGAAGCAGCAGCTGCTGCGGCCGCAGCTGCTGCAGCTGCCGCAGCAGCCAGAAGCAGCAGCAGAAGCAGAAGCAGCAAGACTTGCTGCTCTTGAACCCCAAGAGACACACAGGGCCCCCCCAGGCCTTTTGGGGGCCCTAGGCTCTCAAGTGCCTCCCCCGCAGCCGCTGCAGGAAGAGGAGCTTGCTGCTGCTGCTGCTGCTGCTGCTGCTGAGCCAGAAGCAGCAGCAGCAGCAGCAGCTGACGCTGCTGCAGCAGAAAGGGATTCTTCAGCAGCAGCAGCAGATGCGCCAGCAGCTGCAGGAGATGCGCCAGCATCAGCAGAAGATGGAGCAGCAGCAGCAGCAGCAGCAGCAAAAGGGACTGTAGACGACAGAGCAAAGGAAGGAGAGACAGCAGCAGCAGAATCAGCAGCAGCAGCAGCAGCAGCAGAATCAGCAGCAGCAGCAGCACCTAGGGATTAAATTCAAATACTAAATCTTTTATAAAAGAAAATCTCCAGAGAAAATGAGAAAAAGAAAATAAATGAACTTCTTGGCAGCACAGGGGGTGCGAGCCGAGGTGTAAATACACCTCATCGAGGGCTGAGGGTTTAGGGTTTAGGGTTTAGGGTTTAGGGTTTAGGGTTTAGGGTTTAGGGTTTAGGGTTTGGGTGCATCTGGGGCTTCTTTTCGCGCTGCTGCCTGTGCTGGGGTGTATAGGCAGCTCTTTCATTTTAAACGACGAATTTTTTATTTAATTTATGAAAACAAAATAAAATAAATTTAATTAATTAAAATAAATAAATTAAAATAAATAAATCAAATAAATAAATAAAAGGTAATTTATATTCGTAGAGATTTAGCCCTGACCGTAAACCCTAAACCCTAGACTGTAGCTCCATAGAAGTTGCTGCGAAGCCTGAAGCAGCAGAAACTCAGCAACAGCTGCTGTGCTTGCTGCTGCTGCTGCTGCTGCTGCTGCTGCTACTACTAATCCAACTGCTGCTGCTTCTACTCCAACTGCTGCTGCTGCTACTACTCGAACTGTTGCTTCTGCTGCTGCTGCTGCTACTCCAACTGCTGCTGCTGCTACTACTCAAACTGTTGCTTCTGCTGCTGCTGCTACTCCATCTGCTGCTGCTGCTACTACTCGAACTGTTGCTTCAGCTGCTGCTGCTGCTATTCCAACTGCTGCTGCTGCTACTACTACTTGAACTGTTGTTTCTGCTACTGCTGCTGCTGCTTCCACTGCTGCTGCTACTACTCCAACTGCTGATGCAGCTTCTGCTGCTGCTGCTACTACTTCAACTGCTGCTGCTGCTGCTGCTGCTACTTCAACTGCTGCTGCTGCTGCTGCGGTGAGCTTTTGCTCAGCCAGCAGCAGCAATTACATCCCAGAGGCGAACTTGAATCTAAGCGGCGAAGCAAAAATGAGAAAAGAACAAAAAACAAAATTAAGAATGAAAAGAAACAGAATAAAAGCAATTAAAACAAAAAGCTGCTGCAGCAGCTGCTGCAGCAGCTCAGCGGAAGCTGCAGCAGCTGCTGCAGCAGCTGCTGCAGCAGCTGCTGCAGCAGGTGCTGCAGCAGCTCAGCGGCAGCAAAGAGGTGCTTTGCTGCTGCTGAGACTGCTGCTGCTTTTGCAGTTGCTGCTGCAGCTGCTGCTTGCGTCGTTGCTGCTGCTGCTGTTCCGGTTGCTGCTGTCGAAACTGCTACTACTAGCTGTGTTGCTGCTAGCATCACTGCTGCTGCTGCTGCTGCTGCCGACATTGCTGCTGCCGACTTTGCTGCTGCTGTTGCTACTGCAGTTACCAGCTTTTGCGATCTTTGGGTATATCCGTCCCTGCAAAAGCAGCAGCAGCAGCAGCAGCAGCAGCAGCAGCAGCAGCAACATTGATGTTTTTAATTTGCTCATTGTTTCATTTGCTTGTTTCTTCACTAGCTTATATCTATTTGTTATTTATTTATTTATCTTATTTATTATTTATTTATTTATTTTATTTATTATTTATTTATTTATTTATTTATTTATTATTTTAATTTCTTCTTTTACCTAAAAGACATTTTATTTCGCTTTCCTTCGGCAGCACCTCCACGCGCTCTCCTAAAGACAAAAAATAAAACAAAAAATAAATAAATAAATAAATAAATAAATAAATAAATAAATAAATAAATAAATATAATTAATTAATTAATTAATTAATTAATTAATTAATTAATTAATTAATTAATTAATTAATTAATTAATTAATTAATTGATTAAAATATTTAAAAGAAATTAAAAAGTTAATTAATTAATTAATTAATTAATTAAAATATTTAAAAGAAATTAAAAAGAATTAAATAATTGCCTTTGAAGATTAAGTCAAAACCCCCGATGGCCTTCTCCTCCCCAGTCAAACTGCAGCAGCGAAACAAACAAAAGATTTTTATTTTAATTAATTAATTATATTTAATTTAATTTATTTAATTTATTTAATTTATTTGATTTATTTGATTTATTTAATTTATTTAATTCAATTTAATCAATTCAATTAAATTAATTCATTAAATGTCATTTAATTTCATTTTGCTTAATTGAAAGAAATGAAATGCGCCAGAAAGCTGCGGCGCAGACAGTACGCCTTGAAAAGCTGCTGCTGCTGCTGTGCTGCTGCTGCTGCAGCTACTGCAGCAGCAGCTGCTGCTGCTCCTACTCTTCCAGTTGCTGCACTGCTGATATTGCTAATGTTGTGTTTTGCTGCTGCTGCTACTGCTCTCGTTGCTACTGCTTCTGCTGTTTCTGCCGTAGCTGCTGTTATTGTTGCTGCTGCTGCTACTGCTGCGGCTGCCGCTGCTGCTTCTGCTGCTGCTGCTGCTGCTGCTGCTGCTGCTCACAGGTTTTCCATGTCTACGATGGTCAAGAGGTCGTCTAGCATTTCAAATTTGAACTTGTAGTCTTCTTCAGTTGTTGCTAAGCACAAGCAGCAGCAGCAGCAGCAGCAGCAGCAGATACTGTAGCAGAAGCAGCAGCAGATGCATGCAGCAACAACAGGTGCAGCAGGTGCAGCGGTTGCAGCAGATGTAGAAGCAGCAGCATATGGAGGATCCGCAGCTACAACTGCTGCAGCAGAAGCAGAAGCAGCAGCAGATGCAGATGTATCAGCAGCAGATGCAGCAGCAGCAGATGCAGCAGCAGCAGCAGCAGCAGCAGAGCAGGTGTGCTTGGAGATGTGCAGCAGCAGGAGCAACAGCAGAGCAGCAGCAGCAACAGAAGCAGCAACAGCAACAATAACAACAGCAGCAGCAGCAACAGCAGCAGGAAGCTGCTGCCATTCTCTTCATGAAGAGGGGCAAAGTAACCAAGCCGATACTATTGCTGTTGCTGCTGCTGCTCTTGCTGATGCTACTACTGCCGCTGCTGCCATTGCTGCTGCTGCTGCTGCTGCTGCTGCTGCGATTCCTGCTGCTGCTGCTGCAGCAGCGCCGCTTGTTGTTCGCACCTGTTAACGAAGGTGAAGCGTTTACTTCCAGCAGCCAGGGCCTGCAGCAGCAGCAGCAGCAGCGGAAGCAGCAGCAGCAGCAGCAGCAGCAATAGCAGCATTAGCAGCAGCAGCAGATGATCTTCAGCATGATCATCATCAGCAGCAGCAGCAGCAACAGCAGCAAAAGCAGCAGCTGCTGCTGCTGCTTGCAAGGAAAACGCTTTATTTCATTTAATACTTCAAATTTAATTTTATTGTTTTGCACTATTATAATTTGGTAATTTAGTATAAAATGCTTTTGCTTTTTCTTGCAAGTTTAATTATTAATTTTTCAATTATTTGGCATTTAATTTTTCCACTTGAATTTAATTTGATTTAATTCAATTAATTTAAATTAATTTCATTTAATTTATTTAATCAAATTATTTTATTTTTTATTTGTTATTTCTCACTTCAAGTTTGCGTCCACGATGATGTCATAGCCGTAAAGTTCGCAGCAATGTTTGTCATTTAAAATTATCTGAAAAGATATTCAATTTAATTAATTAATTAATTAATTAATTAATTAATTAATTAACTAGTTATTTAATTAATTAATTAATTAATTAATTAATTAATTAATTAATTAATTAATTAATTAATAAGATATTAATGATTTGATTAATTAATTAATTAGTTCACTAATTAATTAATTAATTGATTAATTAATTAATTATTGTTTATTTATTATTTGGTTATTCTTTTATTTATTTATTCGTTTAGTTGTTTGTTTGTTTCTTTAGTTATTTATTTATTTCAATTAAATAAATAAATAATTAGGTAATTTGTATTTTTAGTAACTGGACCAATTTGCCTGCTTTTTATTTATTTTAATATTTATTTATTATTGAATTTTTAAATTTTTATTACTCGTTTATCATTTATGTTTATATTCAGTGCTTGATTACTATTTATTTGTTATTATTTATTAATATTTAATGTTATTTATTATTGCTTGTTATTATTTATTATTGTTTATTTATTGTTATTTTTTATCTTTATTTCCGTATGCTCTTTTATTTATCAATTATTTATTACTTGCTGTTCATCATTAATTCATAATTCATTTACAAATAATTATCAATTATTTGTCTATTATTACCGATCATTTAATTATTTTTATTCATTAATTATTCATTAGTGAATTGTTTATTTATTATTATCAATTTCAAAAAGAATACTTATTTATTTTTGTTAATTAATTATTTAGTATTACAAATACGTTATATATTATCACTAATTATAAGAATATAATTTAATTTTTTTCGTTAATTTTTGTTCGTTGTCATTCATGAGTTATTTAATATTATTAATTATAAGATCATTTGATTATTTTAATTAACTAATCATTTATTATTATTAATTATTTATTACTAGTAAGTTATTTATTATTATTTATTATAAATAGATTATTTAGTTATTTTCTTTTCACCTTTTGTACGGCCAGAAGGGACTTGAGAATAATTTCTTGAATATTTTTCATCAGCTCTTCTATGGGGGCCTCTCCATACCTGCAGCATTTGAATAACTAATTAAAAATGAGTTCTTTCATCTATTTATTTATTTATTTATTTATTTATTTGTTTATTTATCTATTTATTATTTATTTATTTATTTATTTGGTTATTTAGTTATTTAGTTATTTAAAAGAATCAACCTTTTGGTGTACGTACACCGCAAGAAGGCGGTTCGATGATAAGGAGATTTTGGCCAAAATGCGTTAATTTTGGGAGTTTTTTTTGCAAATTAATTCATTTAATTCCATTTTTTGAAGTTTTTTTGGCAAATGAATTCCTTTTATTCTTTTAAATGATATTAATTGGAAAAAAACGCGCAAAAAGAGGTATTTACTTGCTTTTCAAAAAAAGTTTCAAACTTCTCAACGCCCACTTCCCCCCCGTTTCCTCGTCGTAGGTTTCCAGTGTCTTTTGAACTGCCACGTTAGTCAGGTGTACGCCTTTTGAAGTAAAACAAAACAATTATTTAATTATTCATTATTTAAATAATTATTTAATTAAATAATTATTTAATTATTTAATTATTTAATTATAAAGTTATTTAATTATTTAAACAATTATTTAATTGTTCATTATTTAAATAATTACTTAATTATTCAATTATTTAATTATTTCATTATTCAGTTATTTAATTATTAAATAATTATTTAATTATTCAGTTTTTTAAATAATTATTTAATTATTTAATTATTTAATTATTCAGTTATTTGATTATTTAAATAATTATTTAATTATTCAATTATTTAAATAATCATTTAATTATTTGGTTATTTAATTACTTAATCATTTAATTATTCAGTTATTTAATTATTTTAATAATTATTTAATTATTCAGTTATTTAAATAATTATTTAATTATTTAATTATTTAAACATTCAATTATTCAGTTATTTAATTGTTTAAATAATTATTTCATTATTCATTTATTTAAGTATTAAACAATTATTTAATTATTGAGTTATTTAATTATTTAAATAATTAATTAATTATTCAGTTATCTAGTTGTTTAAATAATTATTCAATTATTTAATTATTTAATTATTCAGTTATTTAATTATTTAATTACTTAATTGATTAAATGATTAAATGAATATTCAACTATATAATTATTTAAATAATTTTTTTGTTATTTAATTATTTAATCACTCAAATAATTAAATTAAAACTTATTATTTAATTATTTAAATAACTAAATGAATATTTTATTGTTTAATTATTTAATTAAATCAATGAATATTTATTTTACTTAATTTATTAAATAATTGAATATTTATTTAAGTATTTGAAAAATTGAATTCTTTTTTATTTTTTAATTGAATTAAATCGATAAAACGAATCAATTTATCTTCCGCTTTCCTGCATGTATTTCCTATGTACTTAAAAGGACAAAGAATGATATTTAATTATTTAATTATTTTAATAACTAAGTATTCATTTAAGTATTTGCACAATTATATTATTTAATTTACTTAATTAAATTGAACAAATTAAAAATTTTTTCGGCTTTCCCGCATTTAAAAAAAACAGTTCAATTTTTAAAGGACAAAATTCCCTCAGCGCTTTTTTGAATTAAATGAAAACCATTTAAAAACAAATTAAATAATTCACTTTAACATTGAATTACTGGAATAAATATTAAATCACTTGAATAAATATTTAATCATTTAAATAAATATTAAATTATTTATTAACTGGATAATAAATAATTCAATTAAATGTTACATTATTTAGTTGAATATTAAACAGTTCAATGCAGTATTAATTCCTTTAATTAAATACTAGATGATTTAATTGAACATTAAACAGTTTAATTAAATACTAAACAATTTATTTGAAATTAAATAATTTAATTAAAATTAAATCATTAAATTCATTTCGCGCCTTTTTTCGGATTTTTTAATTTATTGCGACGCTGCTTTTGCATTTATTATTTTATACTATTCTATATTTATCCATTCATTTATTTATTATTTATTTATTTATTCATTTATTTATTTATTTATTTATTTATTCATTTATTTATTTATTTATTTATTTATTTATTTATTTATTATGACATTCAGTAAATTTATTTACTTGTTTGTTTATTTTTTAATGAGTTAACTGTTTATTTATTATTCCATTCTGCAGTCTGCTTTTGCGCGACGTTGGAATCTTTTAAAAGGCAAAAATGATAATTGAAATAAAAGAATAATATTTAAATTTATTATTATTTAATAATATTTTCTTTTAATATTATTTTATTTTATTTGTAATAAAAAATTATTTTTTTTACTTAAATTATTTCTTTGCCCTTCTTGCAAACTAAAAGGGACACTCGAAAAACGCGCGAAGCCGCCCCGGTATAAATAAGCTGTCTGCAGCAGCAGCAGCAGCAGCAGCAGCAGCAAAAGCAGCAAAAGCAGCCGCAGCAGCAGCAGCAGCAGCAGCAGCAAAAGCAGCAAAAGCAGCCGCAGCAGCAAAAGCAGCAGCAGCAGCAGCAAAAGCAGCAAAAGCAGCCGCAGCAGCAAAAGCAGCAGCAGCAGCAAAGGAAGCAGCAGAAGAAGCACTTGCAGCAGAACATGCAACAGCAACAAATTTGGTGAAGGATGCACAGGGAGATTGTGAACAGATTTGCTGCTGCTGCTGCTGCTGCTGCTGCTGGAGAACAGCAGCAACAGCAGCAGCAGCAAACGCAACAGCAGTTGCAGCAGCAGCAAACCCTAAACCCTAAACCCTAAACCCTCAAAAAAAGACTTACCAAAGGCATAAAAGACTTCACGAAGCAAAACAGCCGCAAATCAAATTTCTTTCCTACAAACAAATTAATAACAAACTAATTAACTAACTGATTAATTAATTAACTAATTAATTAATCAATTAACTAATTAATAAATGAACTAGTTATTTAATTAATAATTAACTAATTATTCGGCTATTTAATTTATTAATCATTTTTAATTAATTAACTCCTATTGTATGCCTCTAGTGCTAAACCCTAAACCCTTGTGTGCATGCAGAATTTCATAAACCCTAGGCAAAAAGCCATTCTTAAAAACCCCCAAGCCCTAAACCCTAAACCCTAAACCCTAAACCCTAAACCCTAAACCCTAAACCCTAGGGGTTTACCGCCAATGATCAGGGGGTCTTGAATGTACTTTTGGCAAACATAAGCTTCTGCTGCTTGTTCATTTTCTTCTGCTGCTTTTAGGGTTTGAGGGTTTGCTGCTTTTGCTTCCGAGCTCCTGCTGCACTTCGCGTCTCCTCTCCACTCCCTGAAACCCCAAAACCCTAAACCCTAAACCCTAAACCCTAAACCCTAAACCCTAAACCCTAAACCCTAAACCCTAAACCGTGGGTGGAGCAGCGGGCAAACCTGGGGCCGCTGGAAGTCAGAGCTTGCAGCGAAGACGCAGTCTAGGGTTTAGGTTTTAGGGTTTAGGGTTTAGGGTTTGGAGAGCTAAAAGAGACATTACATGAATTGAAATTGATTTAATTGATTAATTTAACGAAGGAGAAAGGAGAAGAGAAAGAAAGAAAGAACAGAAAAAATAAGTCTATGAAAAATGAAGGAATAATTAAGTAAAATATTAATATAAATTCAAAAGAAATAAAATTCCGAAAATGAGATTAAAACGATTTAATTTGAAAAAGAAATAAAAGATGAAAAAGAACTTAAAAGGCTCGCAAGTTGTGTTTGAAAAAAGAAGAAAAGACAAAAAATATAAAAGAAAAATAAAGAAAAAAAGGAAAAAAAGATTTAAAAAAAAGAAAAGAAATTGAAAAGAAAACAAGAAATAAATAAACTTTGAAAAATACAGAAACTTTGAAAATGGAAAAATGGTTGGCGAACGGAAAATGCGAAAAGTTGGCAAAAAAAAGGCGAAAAGAGAAAATAAAACATGAAAATGAAAAGGAGAAGAAGAGGAAGAGTTTGGAATTGAAAAAAGAATCCAAAAAGATCAAAAAAGACTTCAAAAAATGCTTTTTTGGATTTTTTTCCCACGCTAAATGGCACAACTTGTCTATCAAAAATATCCCGCGGCCCTGCGAACGCGCCACCGGCTTCATTATCCAAAAGGAATTCCCCTTTTGCTGCTGCTGCCTTTTGAACTCTTGCACGAAAATCGAATATTCCTGAAATTAAAAATAAATAAAATAAAAAGAAATAAAAGTGAACAATTTAAACACATTTAGTTCATTTAATTGAAATGAAGCAAAAGAAATCAAAAGAAACGAAAAGAAACGAACAGAAATGAAAAAAAATGAAAAGAAATGAAAAGAAATGAAAGAAAGCTTTCAAATTCTTGCACAAAAATCGAATATTCCTGAAATTAAAAATAATAAAATAAAAAGAAATAAAAGGGAATAAAATAAAGACATTTAGTTCAATTAGTTGAAATAAAGCAAAAGAAATCAAAAGAAACGAAAAGAAATGAAAAAAAATGAACAAAAATGAACAAAAATGAACGCAGAAATCGAATATTCCTGAAATTAAAAATAAATAAAATAAAAAGAAATAAAAGTGAATAAAATGAACATATTTAGTTCAATTAATTGAAATAAAGCAAAAGAAATCAAAAGAAACGAAAAGAAATGAAAAAAAATGAAAAAAAATGAAAAAAATGAAAAGAAATGGAAAGAAAGCTTTCAAATTCCTGCGCAAAAATCGAATATTCCTGAAATTAAAAGTAAAAAAAATAAAACGAAATAAAAATGAATAAAAATCAATCAAAATAAATGAATAAAATTAAATTAATAAAAAGAAATGGGAAGAAATTCAAAGAAATAAAAAACGAAAAGAAATGGAAAAAAATTGAAAGAAAGCTTTGAACTCTTGCGCAAAAATCAAATATTCCTGATATTAAAATAAACAAATAAAATATAGAAAAAGGAATAAAACAAATTAAATTAATTAAAATAATTAAATTAATTAAAAGAAAATAAAAGGAAATAATAAAACCAAAAAGAATGAGAAGAAATCGAAGGAAACATTTCAACACTTGCCCAAGAAATGAATATTCTTAAAATCAAAAAAATAATTAAAATAAATATAAATAAATAAAAGTAAATAAAAATAAATAAAAGCGAAATAAAAAACTCAAAGAAATAAAGCAAATAAAAGAAATTAAAAGGAGTTAGAAGAAATTAAAAGAAATAAAAAAAAGAAATAAAAAAACCAATCTAAAAGGTTAGAAAAGAATTAAGAATTAAAAGGAAATAAAAAAGAATTAGAAATAATTAAAGAGGATTTAAAGGAACTTAAAAATGTTTCGACGAATTAAAAGCCAGCAAAAGCAATTCATAAAAAAGAATTTGAAGAAATTTAAAAGAATTTAAAAGAATTTAAATGAATTTAAATAAATTTAAGAGAATTTAAAAGAATTTAAAAGGATTTAAATAAATTAGAAATAAAATTTAAAAATGACTTTTTCTGTTTTTACCAGCGGCAGCAAAAATGTCTTGGGGCAAATGTTGAAACTGAAAAGAAATAAAAGAAAAAATTAATTAAATTAAATTAAAGTAAATTACATTAAATTAAATTAAATTAAATTAAATTAAATTAAATCAAATTAATTAAGTTAAATTAAATTAAATTACATTAAATTAAATTAAATTAAATTAAATTAAATTAAATCAAATTAATTAAGTTAAATTAAATTAAATTACATTAAATCAAATTAAATTAAATTAAACTAAACTAAACTAATTACATCAAGACAAATAAGGGAGGAACAGAAAACTGTCTTTCAAATCTTAAAATTGAAATTTTAAATTTTAAAAGAACGAGGAAATAATTAATTTTGGAAAATTATTTAAATTTAAATAAATAATTTGAATTTAAATGAGTAATTTAAATTAAAATAATAAATCTAAATTAATGCAATTAATTTAAATCAAAACAATATTAAAACAGTTAATGCGAATTAAAAAAAGCAACTCAAATTTGACAATTAATCCAAATCATATAATTAATTCAAATTAAACAACTAATTTAAATTAAACAATTAATTCAAACTAAATAACTAATTCAAATTAAATAATTAATTCCAATCAAACAACTAATTCAAATTAAACAATTAATTCAAATTAAAAAAAATCAAAACAAAAAATGATTTATCATTTGACTGCCTTTCTGTTTCTTCAGATTAAATTGAAAAATAAATATAAACTAAGAACAAATTTAAATTAAACAATAAATTTAAATTAAATTTAAATCAAACAAATAACATTCAAAAAGGATTTAAATTTTAATTGTCTTTCTGCTTCTTTGGATTTGAATTAAAGAATTAATTCAAATTAAACAATTCAAAACAAATTAGATTTCTAAAAATATAATTTTAATTCAATTGCCTTTCTGCTTCTTGGGATTTAAATAAAACAATTAATTCAAACTAATTAATTCAAAATAAATAATTAAAAATAAAAATATAATTTAAAAACATTTAATTGCCTTTCTGCTTCTTGGGATTTAAATAAAACAATTAATTCAAACTAATTAATTAAAAATAAATAATTAAAAATAAAATTTAATTTAAAACATTTAATTGCCTTTCTGCTTCTTGGGATTTTCCTTCTCTTTCCAATTCTCTTTTCTTTCTTCTCAAATTCCGAATCAGCAGATCCTTCCTCGTCAGCTGTACGTACACCCCAAAAGCACCCAAAAGCCCCCTGCTGCTGCTGCTGCAGCTGCTGCTGATGTATTGCTGCTGATGAAGCTGCTGCTGCTGCTGCTGCTGTATTGCTGCTGATGAAGCTGCTGCTGCTGCTGCTGCTGCTGCTGTAGTGCTGCTGCTAGTGATGCTACTCCTGATGCTGCTGCTGCTCCTATACTGCAGCTGCTGTTGCTGCTGGTAGTGCTGCTGCTGCTGCTGCTGCAGTTGTAGTGTAGCTGCTGCTGCTGCTGCTGCTGCTGCTTTAGGCTAGGCAAACAGCTACACAGCTAGCTAAAGAAAAAGCGACGGGGGCAGCTAGCTAGCTAAATAGGCAGCTAGCTAGCCATATGGGCAGCTAGCAGCCTAGGCAGCTAGCCAGCTGTTTGAGTGATTGTCTAGGCTGCTAGGCACATCAGCAACTAGCTAGCTAGTTCAGCAGCTAGCTAGCTAAACAGGCAGCTAGCTAGCTAAAATAGACAACTAGCTAGCTCGCTAAACGGCAGCTAGCTAGATAGCTCAGCAGCTAGCTAGCCATATGCAGCCAGCTAGCTAGCTGACTGCAGCCAGTTAGCTAGCTAGACGCAGCCAGCTAGCTAGCTAACTGCAGCCAGTTAGCTAGCTAGACGCAGTCAGCTAGCCAGCTAAATGCCAGCTAGCCAGCTAGCCAGCTAGCTAGCTAACTAGCTAGCTAGCTAGCTAGCTGTGGGAATTACTTGCTGGTGGTTGCGGAAATGGTTAATTCTTTGTTGGGGCTGAAAACGAAATCTGTCGAAAGTTTCGGAAATCCAGTCTTTGTCGCACCAGAAGAAGTCCCAGTCAGTTTCGCTGTGGCAGCGGCAGAGGGGGGGGAAATGGGGGAAATAAATGCAAATTGAGGGGGAAATATAGATATCTAGAGGTCGGAAATTGCAAACTATTTATTTATTTGAAGTTAGTTTTCAATTTAATTTAAAAATGGCCAAAAAAATGCCAAATTGCACATTTTCAGGTTTCACCCGCGAGGAGCCAGCTGTCGATACACCCGAACGGGGCACTCGAGATTTCTCCTTTTTTGGCTTTTTTTGACTCTTTTTTAATTCTATTTGTTTATTTATAGTTTATTTATTGTTTATTTATCGTTTATTATTATTATTTTTTGTTTATTTATCCTTTATTTGCCATTTATTTGCTATTTATTTGCTTTTTTCTCTATTTGCCTGTCCGTTTCCTTCCAACCTCTTCTCCGCAACACGTCAAGCATTGTGTTGCGGAATGAACAGCGAAAACGAATTTGGGGCCTAAAAAGAAAATAAAAGATAAATTACATAAAATAAAATTTAATTAACCATTTAATTAATTAATTAATTAATTAATTAATTGATTAAATACTGATTAATTAATTAATTGATTAATTATTGATTAATTAATTGATTCTATGATTCATATACATATATTAATTGATTAATTAATTAATTAATTAACTAATTGATTAATTATACGAATTATATACATATATTAATTGATTAATTAATTAATTAATTAATCAATCAATTAATTAATTAAGTGACTAATTCATAATTATGCTATTTATATACATCTATTAATTAGTTAATTAATTAATTAATTAAGAAAACAAATTGATAAGTATAGTGCAAGCGTCAAAAGAAGGAGAGCAGCAGCTGCCTGAAAGGCGCTTGAAAGAAAATAGTAATTAATTAATTGAAATAATTTTAAATAATTAAATTAACCAAATTTATTAATTGATATAATTTTAAATAATTAGATAAAGAAATAAATGAAGTGAAAGAAAATAAGAATTAATTAATTGATATAATTTTAAATAAGTAAGTTGTAAAGAGGTAAATAAAGTGAAGGAAAATAATAATTAATTAGTCGATATAATTTTAAATAATTATATAAAGAGATAAATATTAGATGATCTAAACAAATAACAAATAAATAAAGAAATAAAAAAATATATGAATCAGAAATTAAAATCAAGTAATCAATTTGTTAAATTTCAAATCACTAAATAGAGAAATAAATAAACAGAAAATATTAAAAATAATTAATTACTCAATTAACTAATTTGATTTTGAATAATTAAATAAAGAAATTAATAAATAGAAAAAAATATGAATAATAACAAATTTATTGATTTAATTTTGAATAGGTAGATAAAGGAATAGACAAATACATATAAAACGAAAATACTAATCAAATAATTACTTGATTTAATTTGGAGTAATTAAATAGAGATATGATGAAAAACAACAAAAACAATTAATTGATTTAATTTTGCATAAATAAATAAATAAGTAAATAAATAAATAAATAAATAAATAGAAGGCAAATAAATAATAATATGAAAAGTAGGACAGTGGCTGAGTAGTATTTGATTAAATAAACAAAAGAAAAAACGAAAATTGAAATAAATAAAATAAAAATAAAAGTTTTATTTTAAATTCCCTTTTCTGCACTTTGGGGTGTACGTGCACCTCAAGCCCAACTTCTCCTCCGTCGTCTTTTTGCCATTTGCTGCTGTTGTCATTTTTTATTTTTTATTTTTAATTTTTTCCTTTTTATTTTTTTAATTGTTTTGATTGTTTTAATTGTTTTTTAATTGTTTAATTCTGCTGCAGTAAACAGCAGCACTTGTTGTTTTTTTTAATTTGATTTTTTAATTCTAATTTTATTTCTTTCGTCTCCGCGCGCAGCTGCTGCGTTGGCCCCTCTGAGTAAAAAAATAAAAATAAAAAAATAAAAATTTTGTTTTCTTTTTCATAAAATGCAAAATAGAAATTAAAATTAAAAACTTATTCAGAGTAAATAAAAGAATGAAAATAGTCTGCTTCTGTCTTTTGCTTAAATATAAAAATGCAAATTATAATTAAAAGCTTGTTGAAAAAAAAGTGGCTATAAAAGACAAATAACAGCAGCAGCAGCAGCAGCAGCAGCAGCAGCAGCAGCAGCAGCAGCAGCAGCAGCAATAAGTGTCTTTGTCACTTAATGCAAAAAATTACAAAAATACAATAATCGGAAAACAAAACTAATTCAAGTAAGAGAAATAAATAAAGTCAAAAATAATAATATTTAGGACTTTACTAACAATAGCTGCTTTTGTTAAATTCGCCGGTATTATTGCGGGGCGTTTTATTTTATTATTTCGTGGTAAAAAATGGAAAATAAGAAAAGTACTTTTCTCTGAAAATAATGGGCCTTCAAAAGCAGAAAAAGAGTTTATTTTGGCATTTAATCATTATTAATTTGCATTTATTTGTTATTTATTTCCATTTTCCTTTTTATTTCTTTTTTGTCGTTTATCTTTTTTCAAACGACCTGCTGAGGTGTCTAGACACCTGGCGGCGTAGCTCCGCGCGCTGGGGTGTATCCGCACCTCGGGACGGAGAAATTCAAAACGCTGCATTAAATGTTATTCTTTTAATTTATTTTTGCGTTTTTGTCTTTAATTTGTCTTTAATTCCTTTTTATTTTCCCTTGGGACGCAGTTCGAGGGGGTCTTAGCAGCTGTTGCTGCAGCAGACCGAGCCGGCGTGGCTGCTGCCGCGGGAGGCCGGAGGAGGCGGAAAGCAGGCAAATAAATGGAAATTTGAGTTAATTTATTTGTTTTAATTAATTTTTAAGTTAATTTCCATTTATTTTAATCCATTTCGCATGCACGAAGCCCCTCACCGACTGCCGACGGGGGGCCCCGGGGCCTCCGCGCCGCCCGCCGCACACGCCGGACTCAGCCGCAGCTGCATGCGTTTCTTTCTTTTATTTAAACTGCGAAATTCGTTTTTTGTGCAGCTTAATTTCGCCGCAGCTCGAGCTGGCACGCAGCAGCAGCAGCAGCAGCAGCAGCAGCAGCAACAGCAGCAGCAGCAGCAGCAGCTGCTGCAGCAGGATGTTGAAGGCATTGCGAAGCGAAGGAACATCAGGGAAATTAAATTCGGATTTATTAGCCCGTTACCCAAGCTGCAACCAGCTTGCTTTTTAGACCTTTGTTTGGCGCTGGCTTCATAGTGCTGCTGCTGCTGCTGTTGCTGCTGCTGCTGCTGCTGTTGCTGCTGCTGCTGCTGCAGCAGAGGTGCCTCTTGGGTGTCTGCTGCTGCAGTGGCCCGCAGCAACATGGCGGCGGAAGTTGCATGCGCGATCAGCAGCAGCAGCGGCTGCTGCCCCAGCGAGAGCGCCGAAGACGGGGCTGCAACAGCAGCAGCAGCAGCAGCAGCAGGCGCAGCAGCAGCAGCGGCAGCAGCTTCTGCTGCTGCAGCAGCAGCTGTGGGGGACTTTGCGGGCACTTTGGGGAAGCTGCGGTCGCTGCTGCGGCGCATGCACTACCCCGCCGCTGCAGCAGCAGCAGCAGCAGGCAGCGAGTGGTGCAGCAGCAGCAGCGAGCAAGCAGCAGCAGCAGCAGGGGCTCTCCCGCTGCTGCTGCCTATTCTCCATTTTGCTGTTTGCGACTTCAGCGCAAATGTTAATTTCTTTTTGCAAAGCAGAGGCTTCCATTTTCTCTTCAAGTCTGACAAACGCTTCGTGGAAGAAGTTTGGAAATTCCTAGTGAGCTGCTGCTGCTGCTGCTGCTGCTGCTGCTGCTGCTGCTGCTGCTGCTGCTGCTGCTGCTGCTGCTGCTGCTGCTGCTGCTGCTGCTGCTGCTGCCGCTGCTGCTGCCGCTGCTGCTGCACCGGTCCCGCCCGTCCCCCCAGCACCCGCAGCAGCAGCAGCAAGACTGGCGTGTGTTGTGCTGCTGCTGCTGCTGCTGCTGCTGCTGCTGCTGCTGCAGCGGCAAGAGTGCCTGTACCGGCCGTGTCTGACGGCCTCGCAGTTTTTGAGTCCCGCGGGATTTGGAGAAAGGAAAATTTTGTTTTGCTGCGACTTGCTGTCAATAGTGCGGGCCATTCACAACCAGGTGCAGCAGCACAAAAAAAAGGCCAAAACGCTGCAGCAGCAGCAGCAGCAGCAGCAGCAGCAGCAGCAGCAGGTGGGCGGGGTGCAAAGGGCCGCGGAGACGCAGTTCGCGGGCTCGCTGCTGCAGCACAGGGGCGCTGCCGCTGGGGGAGCGCTCAAGCAGCAGCAGCAGCAGCAGCAGCAGCAGCAGCAGCAGCAGCAGCAGCAGCAGCAGACGGGTTCAGCTCTAGAGCAGGCAGCAAGGAAGGTTGCTATCCCTTTCGGAAGCCGCAGCAGCAGCAGCTTAAAAAGCAGACGCCCTGAGAGCAGAGACCAGCAGCAGCAGCAACCGCAGCCGCAGCAGCAGCAGCTGCTGCTGCTCGCTGTCTCTACACTTATTCAAAACCTTGCTTCCGTATGTTTGCTGCTGCTGCTGCTGCTGCTGCTGCATACATGCTGTTGCTGCTGCTACTGCATGCACGCTGCTGCTGCATGCATGCTGCTGCTGCCGCACTCATGCTGCTGTTGCTGCTGCTGGATGCATGCGGCTGCTGCTGATGCTGCTGGATGCATGCTGCTGCTGCTGCTCTGTGCTTGCTGCTGCTGCCGCTGGATTTCCTTTTCCTGCCATTAATGAATCGAGTGCTGCTCTGTTGTGTTGCTGTTTTGCTGCTGCTGCTGCTGCTGCTGCTGCTGCTGCAGAATGCTTCGTCTCTGCAGCTGCCTGCGGCTGTGCAGTCAGCAATAGAAGACATCAGGGCTCATCTGCAGCAGCTAGAGGGGCGTGTTGCTGCTATAGAGCAGCAGCAGCAGAGGCAGCAGCAGCAGCAGCAGCAGCAGCAGCAGCAGCAGCAGGGTGCTGCTACTCCTGTTCTAGCTGCTGCGTGCGGCTGCTGCTGCGGCACGCGTGCTTGCTGCTCTGCCGGCGACATTCCGCTGCAGCTGCTTCAACCTCAGCAGCAAGCAGAGCAGCAGCAGCAGCAGCAGGTGCTGCAGCAGCAGCCGCAGCAGCAGCAGGTGCTGCAGCCGCAGGAGCAGCAGGTGCTGCAGCCGCAGCAGCAGCCGCAGCAGCAGGTGCTGCAGCAGCAGGTGCTGCAGCAAGGACTACCCTCACAGCAGCAAGTGCTTTTTTCACAAATGCAGGTGCTGTTACAGCAGCAGCAGCAAGAGCAGCGAATGCGGCAGCAACAGCTGCAGCAGCAGCAGCAACAGCAGCAACTGAGGCAACAACAATTGCAGCAGCAACAACTGCAGCAGCAGCAACAGCAATTTGAGCAGCAGCAACTGCAGCAGCAGTTTCTGCCCCACACGAGTGTGCTCCCAGCTGCTGCTAGTTCACAGCCACTATATGCGTGGGAGCCAGCAGCAAACTTAGCTGCTTCTATTCCAGCAGCAGCAGCAGCAGCAGCAGCAGCAGCAGCAGCAGCAGCAGCAGACCCAGCTGCAGCTGCAGCAACAGCAGCAGATGAAAAGCTACAAGAAAGCGTGCGGAGAATATCTCAAAAGATCCAAAAGATCCAGGGCGCCCTGCAGCCACCCAGTGCAGCAGAGCCTGCTGCTGCTGCTGCTGCTGCTGCTGCTGCTGCTGCTGCTGCTGCACCTGCTGGTGTTGCTGGAAGCACGAGAGAGACAGCAGCGTTTGCTGACATAGCAGCAGCTGCAGCAGCAGCTGCTGCTGCCGAAAAAAAGGCAGCCGCAGCGGCCCCCACAGCAGCAGCAGCAGCACCGGCAGCTGCAGCAGCAGCAGAAGCAGCAGCAGCAGCAGCAACAACAGTCCAGTTAGAAGGTGCTCCACCGCTGGCTGCTGCTGCAGCTAACCTGCCGGCCACAGGGTGCTGCAGTAGCCACAGCAGCGCGCAGCTGCCCCTGCTGCAGCACGACCCGCTGCTGCTGCAACAGCAGCAGCAGCAGGAGTGGCCTGAAGCACTGCTGCAGCAGCAGCAGCAGCAGCAGCAGCAGCCAGCTCCTTTGCTGCGTCAAGCGGAAGACCCAACGAGCAGCAGCTTGCGGCTGCCCCACTTCGGACACCCAGAAAGCCCCCAAGCAGCAGCAGCAGCAGCAGCAGCAGCAGCAGAAGCAGCAGCAGCAGCAGCAGCGGGACCTGCAGAAGCATTTGATGCTGCTGCTGCCAGCCCGCTGCTGCAGCAGGCGAAGCAGCAGCTGCAAGAAACCCCTTTTTTTGGTTTAGGGCACAGCACAGACTCCGCAGTGACAGATGGGGGCCCCCCGGGGGCCCCCTTTGGAGGGCCCTTCGGGGGGCCCCCCGGGGGCCCCCCTGTGGGGCCCCCTAGCTTGGCTTGTGCTGCTGCTGTACCCATATGGCCATCCTTTCTGCAGCTGTGATGCTGCTGCTGCTGCTGCAGCAAGAGCAGCAGCCGCTGCTGCTGCTGCCCCTGCAGCACCAGTAGCTGCAGCAGCGGCGACTGCTGCTGCTGCTGCTGGCACCGCACAGTACCTGCAGCAGCAGCCGCAGCAGCAGCAGCAGCAGCTGCTGCTGCTGCTGCTTCGAGGGATTTAGTCAAAGCTGCTGCTGCCACTGCAGCACCAGTAGCTGCAGCAGCGGCGACTGCTGCTGCTGCTGCTGGCACCGCACAGTACCTGCAGCAGCAGCCGCAGCAGCAGCAGCAGCTGCTGCTGCTGCTGCTGCTTCGAGGGATTTAGTCAAAGAGTGAGCAGCAGTAGGGGAGCCACACTGAGGTGTACGTACACCTCGGTCTCCGCAGCAGCTGCTGCTGCTTCGATTTTTTAATTATTTATTTTAAAGATTCCAATAGTAATGGCAAACGCTGCATCTGCATCTGGTTTTTAAGGGTTTAGGGTTTAGGTTTTGGGCTAGGGTTTAGGGTTTGGGGCAGTTCCGGGGTTTCAGGGGTTTAGGGTTTATGCTTTGGGCTAGGGTTTAGGGTTTGGGGCAGTTTCGGGGTTTAGGTTGTAGGATTAAGGGTTTAGGGTCTACGCTAGGGTTTAGGGTTTGTAGGTGCGGCTCTAGGGTTTACCACTCCCAAACCCTAGCGAGTAAACCCTAAACCCTAGCCAGTAAACCCTAAACCCTAGCGAGTAAACCCTAAACCCTAGCGAGTAAACCCTAAACCCTAGCTAGTAAACCCTAAACCCTCGCCCGCATATTGTTTTGTGGCAGACAGCAGCAGCAAATAAATGCGGAATTATGTTAACATCAAGAAGTATGTTATTCCGTCACTATATAGATTTACGCACATAGACATTTATATATTGTATATATATAATGTATATATATATATATTTAATAATATATATATATTATCATATATATTTATATTATATATATACAATTATACATATACATACACATACACACATATATATATATATATTTTTTTTTTTAAAATAATCATATACATATATTTTATATATATATATATATATATATATATATATATATATATATGTATATATGTATATATAATGGATCTGGATGCAATTGCACTTAAATGCATTTCTGAATTTACTTTAAATTAAAAGTGAGAAAATTATTTTGCAAAAATACTTCTTACACTTCAGTACACCTGAGTAGCGCATGCATATCCGCCTCCAGGCACTCAGGTGTATGTACACCTCAGATTTAGGTGCAGGTACACCTGAACTTGAGGTGTACGTACACCTCAGATTTAGGCTGAAGTACACCTGAACTGAGGTGTACGTACACCTCAGATTTAGGCTAAAGTACACCTGAATGAGGTGTACGTACACCTCAGACTTAGGCTGAAGTACACCTGACTTTGAGGTGTACGTACACCTCAGATTTAGGCTGAAGTACACCTGAATGAGGTGTACGTACACCTCAGATTTAGGCTGAAGCACAGCTGACTTTGAGGTGTACGTACACCTCAGACTTAGGCTGAAGTACACCTGACTTTGAGATGTACGTACACCTCAGATTTAGGCTGAAGTACAGCTGAACTTTGGGTGTTTGTGGAGCTGAGTTTGGGGCGTTAAGTACAGCTGAACTTGAGGTGTCGCTACACCTCAACTGAATTTGCGGTGTACGTACACCTGAATTTGAGGTGTACGTGCACCTCGATCTGAGGTGTACGTACACCTGAATCTGTTTGTCTGCGGCACTACGCAGCAGCGGAGTTCAACTTTGTTCGCAAACGAAGGAGGCAAACAAATAGAAATAAATAAATAAATAAATAAATAAATGATAAAAGTGGAAAAGTAATAAAAATAAAAGAGGCACTAGGCTGGACGAGGTGTACGTACACCGCACTGCTTGTAGCCACAAATCTCGCGAATTTGAAAATGCATTTCGAACTGAAAACTATTTCACAAATAAACATTTGAATTTATTTTAATTATCCAATTGCCTCTGTCATTTGTTTATAAATGTCTCATTGCATGCAAAATAAACCAGGAAGAAATCCATTCAAGGCCAAACCACTCACAAACCCTTGCTGCTGCTGCTGCTGCTGCTGCTGCTGCTGCGTTTTAATTTCTTCGCTTCCAAAGAAATTAAAAACCAGCAGCAGCAGCAGCAGCAGCAGCAACTCAAATCCGGGTTTATTCCTAGCAGCAAACAGTCCCTTTTCTACTGCCTCTAAAGGGCCCCCCCCAAACCCTAAACCCTAATTTGGGGTGTACGTACACCCCAGAGCCGCCTCCCGGCGCCGAAAGTAATTTGTTTGCAACTTTGAGTTTATATATGGCACTGAGGGTAGCAGCAGCAGCAGCAGCAGCTGCTGCTGCTGCTGCTGCTGCTGCAGCATCCAAAGGAGACACTGCAGCGCAGCAGGGGCCCCAGGGGCCCCCTACTCCTTTGGCCACCCGGGGGGCCCCCCGTTGGGTACTGGGCCCCCGAAAAGCTCTCTCTTAGAATCATTTAAGTCATTCATGTCAGCAGCAGCAAGCCGCAGCAGCAGCAGCAGCAGCAGCTGCTGCTGCAGCGGCACGGCAGAAGCCCCGCTGCTGCTGCTGCTGCTGCTGCAGCAGACACGCCGCGGCTCCGCGCGCGCCCCCGTCCCCTCCACTCCTTCGTGCTCCGAAGGCCAGCGGGCTGCTGCTGCTGCTGCTGCTGCTGCTGCTGCTGTTGCTGCTGCTGTTGCTGCTGCTGCAGTCCCTAAACCCTAAAGCCTGGCCTCAGCGGGCCCCCAGAGTGGGGAAGGCCTGAGTGTCTCTAAGGTCTGGGGCTGTCTCTTTGCTGCGGGGGCCCCCCCCCCTGCGGGCCCTTTCCTCGAGGGGGGCCCCCCCCCGGGGGGCCCCCCGGGGGGCCCCCCTGGGGGC
>NW_013655331.1:35820-36308 GCF_000499385.1 Eimeria necatrix
CGGGGGGGCCCCCCCCCCGGGGGGCCCCCCGGGGGGCCCCCCTGGGGGCCCCCCCCCGGCCCCTGCGGCCAAAAGAGGGTACTTTGCCACCTTCTATGTAAACATATTCGTACAAGTTGATGGACTTTTTCTTGGGGCGGTCTCCCGTGGGGTCGGGGTGGTTGCTGCTGCTGCTGCTGCTGCTGCTGCTGCTGCTGCCCAGCCGCACGTACCCTTCTGCAGCAAGCTGCTGCTCTGTCTCCAAGGCCTTGGGGGGCCCCCCAGCAGCAACAAAGGAAGGCAGCAGGGCCCTCCTTTCGGCCTGCAGTCTCTTGTAAGTCTCCAGGTCTATTGTCTCCTCTTCTTCTGCTGCTTCCGTCTGCAAGCAGCAGCAGCAGCAGCAGCAGCAGCAGCAGGACACAGCAGCAGCAGCAGGACACAGCAGCAGCTTTTTGCTCCGCGGACTTCGCCGGAGTCTCCTCTTTCTCTCCTTCTGTCTCCTTCAAACC
>NW_013655332.1:0-765 GCF_000499385.1 Eimeria necatrix
AATATGTGAAGTGCAGAGGCCACAAAATACGAAAAGACTCTTGGTTTTCATTCTTCTCGCGTGTGAGACATACTATCTTCGGATTGCGGCCCACTACGCATGCGCAAATACCGTTTTACAAATTCGTTTGCAGCGTAGTCGACTACAGGCGCCTTGCAACAGGCGCACTAAAAGGAGCGACGCCGTTCCCGAGCGACACTAACGTAAATATCCCGGTGCTTTTCCATCCTGCTGTGAATAAATCACTAAATGTGCGGTGTATCCTGTCGTGTCTCCACAAATGGGCAAACACGCATTCATCCGTGTTGACAAAAAATCCCCCGACACATTTCGTAATTCAAACCAGGCATCGCAGAAAGAGAAACTGCTTCAGCAACACTACGGCACAGGCAGCGTGGTGGGCTCCAACATCGCAAAAAAACACACAGGTGTCAAAATACATAGCAGACATCTATCGGACCCTCTTTCTGAGACGCTGTAGATTCTTGTTGTGGCTAGTTTGACCTCGGAATCCTATTTTCTCGGTGAATAGCAAACGCACAACACGCCGCCGTGTGTTATCTCGACATGCTCAGCAGGCTTAGTGCTCCTGTCGAACGCATCTATGAAAGGACAAACAATGCGTACTATTCCACTCACCACTGCAGTCCTCACAGTTCGACATACGCCCGAGCTGTAGACGCTCTTCTATGTTTCATGTCTACACCGCCGAAGCCGCAATTCAAACGCAACAATATCAGATAAACGAAGAAGTCTTTCACGGTT
>NW_013655332.1:865-1393 GCF_000499385.1 Eimeria necatrix
AACGAAGAAGTCTTTCACGGTTTGTTAGAGTTGGTCCACGGCGATATACCTTCACTGCCAACGCATCCTGTAGAAATAATTCTACGCAAAATGGCAGCTGCCGCTCCTCATAATTCAACAAGCACTACACATGCATGCCTTCTGGTGGGGCCTCGTGGGGCTCGAAGGTAAAATATGCTGGTAGCTTCGACAGCTCCACTTGGCCCATTGTTTTTCTAGTTCTACATCACAGTCCGCAAATATTTGAAGACGTCAATCTGATGCGTCTTACCAGCCCATCAACAGTGTAGGCACGCTCATTTGGTATAGTGCCTGGAGGTGCAAGGGCGGTATGCTTGTTTGACACGGCAAATAGTCCTACCATGCACATATTGAGAAGCAACTGCCTGTCTCACGCTGCAGTCCAGAACAATTCCATATGGCCAGACCACGTGAAATGGTCGTGAAATGTGTATTTGTTTGTAGGTGCAGTGGTGTAATTTCAGGCTTTGAGACTTGTGATCTTATGGGGCTGCACTACTGTTTGAA
>NW_013655333.1:0-661 GCF_000499385.1 Eimeria necatrix
ATGGCGTTGGACTACATACGCAGGTCGCGCGATTGCATGACGCGCGATGTGTTGTGTGTCCGACTGCGAGGCAGTTGAAGCTGCCAGGCTGAACGGGTCGCAGTCGGTCAGCTGGAAGGCGGGGAGAGCACGACTGGTTCATTGCTTAATCTCAGGGATTTGTGGAGGTTGTTCCGTGGTGAGGATTGGCGGTGCGGCGTGCGACGTGGTTGGTTTGTGGGGAAGTTGATTTACACGCGCCGCGGTGAATGCCACACGTCGACCACGTTGAGAGGAAGCATTACGGAGGCTAAATGAATTCGTTTCTATTATAGGGAGTGAGAGTCGATGAGTAGGAGGCGTTTAGAGAGCATTTGGCAGTCCTGCAAATTCACGTGTGTGTCATATTGAGGTATTAATGGCTTCTGTGAATGGTGCTTCAAATTGACGAATGTGTGCAGCTAGTCCTTGGCCGTACTAGGTCCATCGCGCTGCGCAGACCTTGCAGAGACGCTAAATGTCTTGCTGTGTCGAAAGCACAGAACATTAACATGAAGTACACACAGTGGATAATTTGAGACGTCGTTTTCCCTTTGTGTTGCTAGAACGTTTTGATGGCGTGTTTGTGAGGCTTGATGCAGCGGGGTTGGAGAACGCAACAAGGAGTGTCTTCTGTTGCCAT
>NW_013655333.1:761-1659 GCF_000499385.1 Eimeria necatrix
ACATCGCCTGTTTGTTCTCAGCCCCAATCGCGTCAATGTGGAGCACGCCGTGAACTTCATTCCGCAGCCTGTGAGTGTGCAGAGTGTTTCAGCACAATAAGCGGCTCTACACACATTACAAAATCACAGACTGGCGCATGAGTACAGCGGTTCCATCCATGATCCCCCAACGTGCCGTCTTTGGTGCGGCACCTTTGCAAGGAATCTACTTGAACCATGTGGCAGGAATCGATTTGAAGCTTGCGGCAGCTGTGTGGAGCAGTGCATATTATCTTCCACAGGCGCGTGCGGCTTCAGTGTTTAGTGGCTGGATTAAGTGCATGTGTGTCTAGCAGTGACGGCCTTTGTTTGCAGCAAAAATGCGCTTATCGTGTTCAGCTTTCCACTGCACTGTGTAGCGCTCTCCCGTCTGTTTCTCCTTTGTTTTCGGTTTTTGTGGAGGAGCGGCTTGCGATTATCTCCAGACGGGGCTGCTTATTAGGTGACAGTGGCCAAGCATTGTCTCAGCTGCTCTTGCTGTTTCTGTGCGGCGAGCAGCGAGTACGTGAGAGCAGGCGAGCTAGGACGCCTGGCTCCTTGCTGAAGTAGCTGCCTACGTGGGTCCTTCCGTATGCCATAGTGTTACTTGTGATTGTTCGCTGAGTGCTGCACAAGGCGCCGCCTTGATTTGAAAGCGTTGGTTGCTGGCTACGTCGGTGTTAGCTGCTCTGTGTATTTTGGTGGAGGGCCCATTTGCCTGCGCCACGTGACGAGGGTGTCAGCCTGAAGCCATAGGGTTGGGGCTGGCAGTGGACAGATTTACGGAGGATTGATTGTGGATGTGCAGATTGGCGGCGGCGTGATTTGTGTGTTGGCGAAAGTGTTCATTGATATTTTGTGTGAAGTCATGTTGACAGTT
>NW_013655334.1:7500-13022 GCF_000499385.1 Eimeria necatrix
TGCACTTTTTGGGACAACTCAAGTTTCTCCTTTTACTTTAAAAGTCCCTTGACTCTCTAGCTAGCTGAAGCTGGCCAGCTAGCTAGCTAGCTAGCAGCGGCTAGCTAGCTAGCTAGCTAGCTAGCTAGCTCGAATTTTATTTATTAATAAATCTAAGTAATGCATTATTTAGAAATTTTGATTTATTAATAGATCTTCTAAATAATGCATTATTTAATAATTATTATTCATTATTAAATCTTCTAAATAATGCATTATTTAGTAATTATTAATTATTAATAAATCTTTTTAATGATGCTTTATATGGTAATTATCATTAATTAATTTTATTTTTAAATGATGTATTGTTTGGTAAATATTATTTTCTGATAAATCTTTTAAAAATTCGCTATTTGGTAAATATTATTTGTTTATAAATCTATCAGATGATGCATTATTTAAAATAAATTATGAATTTATAAATCTATTAAATAATATATTAATTAGAATAAATTATTCATTTATAAATCTATTAAATAATATATCAGTTAGAATAAATAATTTATTTAGAAATCTATTAAATAATATATTATTTAGAATAAATTATTTATTTATAAATCTATTAAATAATATAAAGTTCAAAGACTTAAATGTCGAGCAGCAGCAGCTTCTCAGGGGATTTCTCAAAAAGATTTCCTTTTTTAAAATTAAATTCTTTAAAGATTGCCAAAACTTGCAACAACAAACAAACTTGCATGCAAACGAAATGCATGCATTTCCCCTGCAATGCATGCATGCATGCACTGCGGATGCATGCATGCATGCATGCATGCATGGTAAAGAAAACAATTCAAATATAGTTTGGCATTTCCATTTGGACTTTATTTTGAAAATAAAGAGACCTTGTGTTAATTCTTTTTTAAAGACCATTCATTAATTCTTTTAAAAGATCTTTTTTTAATTTTTTAAAGATCAAATTCTTTTTAAAGATCTTGTATTCACTAGTTCTAATTTTATTTTTAAAAGACGAAAACAAAACTAATTCTTTTTTAAAAATATTGTTCTTATTCTCTTCGAATTCCTGGAAAAGTATTTTTAAAATTTAATTCGAAAAAGGCTTTTCAAAAAAGCTTTCGGGCTCTGCTCAAGTTGAAAAGTAAAACTCTTTTTATTTTGATTTCTTTTTATTTTTAATTTCTTTTTATTTCAATTATTTCAAATTTGCTTCCACAAATATTTTGCATTGAAACTTCTGCATTAATTTTAACTTCTCCAAACCACTCATTGTTTTGCAAATAATGCAAAATGGAAATCTCGAAAAGTTGAATTATCTTTTCTAAAATGCAAAAAACAAAAAGTTGAAAAAAATGAACTATTTTTTTAATGCAAAATATAGAAACTTGAAAAACTTGAATTATCTCTTTAAAATGCAAAATATAAAAACTTGAAAAAATTGAATTATCTTTTTTTAAATGCGAAATATAGAAACTTGAAAATTGAATTATCTTTTTTCAAAAGGCAAAAAAGAAGAAATTGAATTATATATTCTTTAGAATGAAAAGTCTTTTCGCGAAAATGCATCCGAGTTTTGACTAAATGCATTTTGGCATTTAACACCAAAATGAACTTTTTGGCGAAGTCCCGCAGCTGCTGAAACTTAAATAAAAGTAAAAATATAATAATAATAATAATAATAATAATAATAATAATAATAATAATAATAATAATAATAATAATAATAACAATAATAATAATAATAACAATAACAATAATAACAATAACAATAATAATAATAATAATAATAAAGTTTTGTTTGCCACTTTTTGCATGCAAATTGCAGATTTGGGGCTTTGCTGCAGCAAACTGCTGCCTTGCTGCAGTGCCTCAGCTGCCAACTCCAGCAAAGCTCTCAAAGTTTCATCTTTTTGTCTTTTAAATGAATTAAAAACAAAAATGAAATGTCTTTTTTCTTTTAAATGAATTAAAAACAAAAATAAAATGTTTTTTTCTTTTAAATGAATTAAAAACAAAACAAAATGACTTTTGAGTTCTGCTGCTGCTTTGGAAGCTAACTGCACACTCAGGTGTCCATACACTGCAAATTGATGCAGTCAAGGGAACTTTTTCTTCAAATTCAACTTTGCGAATATTTTCATTTCTAAAACAATTATAAACAAATTAAAAAGCCTTTAAATGCCTTTTTTTAACTTTTAAAATAAGCTTAAATGCTGCCTTTTGAGGCAATTTTAAACAATTAAAAAAGACCTTAAATGGTACTTTTCGAGGAAATTAAAAAGGGAAAAAGAAACTTCAAATGGGGCCTTTTAAGACAATTAAAAAGAATAAAAAGAGACTCTTTATTTGACTCGGACGGGAGAAAAAGATTTCTGTTTCTGCCTGTCTTCTTGCATGCACGAAGAAGGGAAAAAGCCCCAGCAGCTAGCTAGCTAGCTAGCTAGCTAGCCAGCTAGCTAGCTAGCTAGCTAGCCACTGGACGTGAATTTTTTTCGAATTCAAATTTATCCTTTGACTTTATATTCATCAATTATTTTTGCTTGCAATTGAAGTCCACCAGCTAGCTAGCCAGCTAGCTAGCCGGCTAGCAAGCCAGCTAGCTAGCTGGCTAGCTAGCTGGTGAACTTCAATTTTTTTCAAATTCGAATTTCTCATTTAAAGTAATATTCATCACTGTAGTAATAATACTACTAATAACAAATAATAACAATAATATTCATAATAATCAAAATAGTAATAACAATAATAGGAATAATAATAATAATAATAATAATAATAATAATAATAATAATAAATAATACCTCAAGCAATGTGTCTTGAGACACGTGCAGCCTTTTGCTTCCAAGGCAGCTGCTGCCTTTTGCTGATTAACCTGCAGCAGCAGCAGCACCTCGGAAATAAAATTTGCTGCAGCAGCAGCAGCACCTCGGAAATAAAATTTGCTGCAGCAGCAGCACCTCAGAAATAACGTTTGCTGCAGCAGCAGCAGCACCTCGGAAATAAAATTTGCTGCAGCAGCAGCAGCACCTCGGAAATAAAGTTTGCTGCAGCAGCAGCACCTCAGAAATAAAGTTTGCTGCAGCAGATCGCCTCGGAAATAAAATTTGCTGCAGCAACATCGCCTCGGAAATAAAGTTTGCTGCAGCAGCAGCAACTTGGAAATAAAGTTGGCTGCAGCAGCAGCAGCTGCAGCAGCTGCAGCAGCAGCAGCTGCAGCAGCAGCAGCTGCAGCAGCAGCAGCTGCAGCAGCTGCAGCAGCAGCAGCTGCAGCAGCGGAGCTTTTGCAGAGAAGTGGAGCAGCAGCAGTTTTGCTTCCTCGCCAAGATGCAATTAGTATTTTAAAGTGAAACTTTTAAAAACTATTAAAGCTTTTAAAATTAACAAATATTTATTATTACAGGCAGCAGCAGCAGCAATGGACACAGTTGCTGCTGCTTTGCTGCAGCAGCAGCAGCAATGGACACAGTTGCTGCTGCTTTGCTGCAGCAGCAGCCCGAGCAGCTGCGAAGCCCCAACTTTCGCCAAAATTAGCTGCAGCAGCAGCCTAGGGTTTAGGGTTTTTGGAGGCCCTAGGGTTTAGGGTTTTTGGGGGCCCTAGGGTTTAGGGTTTTTGGGGGCCCCTTTTGAGCCTTTGGGGTTTTCAAATGTTTGCTGCTGCTCTTATCTTAGCAGCAAAAAGAACTCTAACACTTCCGTGTCTTCGTCTATTTTTTTATTCTTTTTAGTCCCTTTAGGGGCCCCTAAGCTGCTGCATCTAACTGCAGCGGGGGCCCCCCTGCTGCTGCGCATGCGCGGGGGGCCCCCCTGCTGCTGTGCAGCAGGGGGGCCCCCAGGGGGCCCCCCAGCTGCTGTGCAGCAGGGGGGCCCCCAGGGGGCCCCCCAGCTGCTGTGCAGCAGGGGGCCCCCCAGGGGGCCCCCCTGCTGCAGCCAGTCGGCTGCGCTGCGGCCCCAGCGCTGCAGCAGCGCAGCAGCTGCTGCTGCGGAAGCAAGATTTGCTGCTGCCTTCAGGCCAGCAGCAGCTAAGAAGAGGGGCAGCTGCTTGCTGCAGCTGCTGGGCAGCAGCGTGGGGGGCCCCAGCCTTTGGAGCAGCAGCAGCAGCGCAGCAGAAGCCGACAGCAGCAGCACTCAGCCCAGCAGCAGCACTTAGCAGCAGCAGCAGCGCAGCAAAAGCCGCCAGAAGCAGCAATCTGCGAGACTGCTGCAGCGCTGAGCACCGGAGCCCCAGTATGGCATCTGCAGGGGCTTTGTCGGTGCTGCTGCTGCTGCTGCTGCTCTGAAGACTGCAGCAGCAGCAGCAGCAGCAGCAGCAGCAGCAGCAGCGGAGTCTGCTGCGCGCCCGCGCCCAGCAGGGGAACCCCAGGCCCAGATATGCAGCTAAGGGTCTACACAAGTTCGAAAAAATTAAAATAAAAATACTAATAAACTGTTTTTTGTCATTAATTTCATTACTACTTAGACGCAGCAGCTGCTGCCGCCGCCGCTGCTGCTGCTGCTGCTGCTGCTGCGGCTGCCACTGCGGCGGCGGCGGGTGAGCGGCGCTGCTGCAGCAGCAAACAGAAGTGCCCGTTGGCTGCAGCAACTCACAGGATAATGCTGCAGCAGATTCTTACTACGGAAATTGAAGTTTGTGGGATATGCTGTAGCGGAAGCAGCAGCAGCAGCAGCGGGAGTTGCTGCTGCTGCTGCTGTGGGGGCGACGGGGCGGGGCGGGGTGCAGCAGCGGGGCATGCGTGTGGCTGCTGCTGCTGCTGCTGCTGGAGCCTCCGAGCTGCAACAGTTGCAGCAGCAACAGCAGCAGTTGCTGCAGCTTCCCTTATCCGGCGGGAAATGTTTTATGCCTCTCTTACCAAAGAGTGGGCCCCCTGCTACTGTCTCATCTTCAGTCTTCCTGCAGCAGCAGCAGCAGCAGCAGCAGCAGCAGCAGCAGCAGCCGCGTCTGTGGCGGCTGCTGAGTTTTGCTTGCTGCCCTGTTTCGGTTGTTGCGACTCTGGCCGCAGCAACAGCAGCAATTTAAGTGTCTGTCTTTCTGGAGTAGCAGGGTAGAAACAGCAGCAGCAGCAACAGTAGCCGTGGCAGCAGCAGCAGCAGCAGCAGCAGCAGCAGCTCAGCAGCCCTGTCCCCCCTCGGTGCTGCGTTGCTGCTAGCCACCCCAGAGGCAGCCTGGCCTTGGCTGCCTGGGGCTGTTTTTTTTGCTGCTAGGAGACCACCAAGCGTTTGCTGCTGCAGCAGCAGCAGCAGCATCGCCGGCAGCAGCAGCCGCTGCTGCTGCAGCACCTGTGGCAGGGAAAGCAGCACCTCCAGCAGCAGCTGCTGCGGGAGCTGCACGGAAGCCCCGCAACCCCCGCAGCAGCAGCAGCAGCAGCAGCAGCAGCAGCGCAACAGAAGCAGCTGCTTGCATGGGGCGGCGCGCCCGCCGTAGCAGCAGCAGCAACACCACCGCCGCGTGCGTCTGCCGCACCAGCAGCAGCAGCAGCAGCAGCAGCAGCAGCAGCAGCAGCAGCAGCAGCAGCAGAGGCCCGCCGCTGCCG
>NW_013655334.1:13122-36743 GCF_000499385.1 Eimeria necatrix
CCCCCGCCGCCGCCGCCGCTGCTGCTGCTGCTGCTGCTGCTGCTGCTGCTGCTGCTGCTGCTGCTGCTGCAGCAATGGAGCCCCCACTCCCCACACTCGGGCGGCGCCTCCCCGTGGCCAGCCGCCCTGTGAAGATAGCCGTGACAGTGGCGGACTCGAAGGACCTTTTGCGGAAGGTAATTTTCTTTTTTTTTTTTTATTTTTTTGCTTTTTTTGTCTCTTTTTTTCTCCTTTTTGTCCCCTTTGAGGCCTCTTTTTGTCTCCTTTCTGCTGCTGCTTTGCTGCTGCTTTGCTGCTGCTTCTGTCTCCTTTTTTTCTCCTTTTTGCTGCTCTTTTGGGGCTTCTTCGGGTCTCTTTTTGCTGCCTTTTCGCCCTTTTTTCATTCCTTTTTTCCCCTTCTTTCTGTCTCCTTTTTTGTCTCCTTTTTGTCTCCTTTTGTCCCTTTTTTGTCTCCTTTTTGTCTTTCTTTTTGTCTCCTTTTGTCCCTTTTTTGTCTCCTTTTTGCCCCTTTTTTGTCTCTTTTTTGTCCCTTTTTTGTCTCCTTTTTGCCCCTTTTTTGTCTCTTTTTTGTCCCTTTTTTGTCTCTCTTTTATCCCGTTTTTGTCTCCTTCGAATTCTTTTTAGTCTCCTTTTGTTTGTCTCTTTTTGTCTCCTTTCGTCTCTTTTTATTTTTTAAAGTTTTTATCTTTTTTAATCTTTCATTTCCTTTTTTATCTTTTTAGTCTTTTATTATTTTTCAATCTTTTATTTTCTTTTTATTTCGCTTTGTCTCCTCCTATCTCTTCCTGGTGCCTCCGACCTGCTGCTGCTGCTGCTGCCCGTGCTGCTGCTGCTGCTGCTGCCGCCCTTGCTGCTGCTGCTGCTGCTAAAACTGCTGCTGCTGCTGCTGTTGCACTGTTGCTGCTGGTGCTAGTGCCGCTGCTGCTGGTGCTGCAGCGACTGCCGCTGCCGCTGACTACTGCGGCAGCCGCTGCTGCTGCTGCTGCTGCTGCTGCTCATGCTGCTGCTGCTGCTGCTGCTGCTGCTGCTGCTGCTGCTGCAGGCGCCTCCAGTGGCCCGCAAGTGGGCGCTGCCGCCCCCAGGAGATGTTTCTCGGCAGTCTTTTTGTGCTGGGGTTCTTTTCCCTCCCGTGTCTGCTGCTGCTGTTCGCACGCAGCAGCAGCAGCAGCAGCAGCGGGGGGCTGCAGCAGCAGGTGCTGCAGCAGCAGCTCACGGGCTCGGCGCGGCTCCCACCAACCCGTGGAAGCTGCCGACCCCGCAGCAGCAGCAGCAGCAGCAGCAGCACCAGGAGCAGCAAGAGGCACTGAAAAAGTCCCTTGCTGCGCCCCCCGGGGCTCCTGCTGCTGCTGCTGCTGCTGCTGCTGCTCGGTCGACAGAAGCGTCTCCAGCAGCAGCAGGACCTGCAGCGCCAGCAGCAGCGGCAGCGCCAGCAGCAGCAGCGCCCGCTGCTGCTGCAGCAACAGCAGCAGCAGCACCCGAGGCAGCAGTTAAACCAGCAGCAGCTGCTGGCCCATCTGGCGCTGCTTCTCCTTCTGCCCCTGTCTCCTTTGCTGCTCTCAAGTCTCCTGCAGCAGCAGCAGACTCAGCAGCAGCGATTGCGAGCCGTAAGAAACACTGAGGGTTTAGGGTTTAGGGTTTAGGACCTAGGGTTTAGTGTTTAGGGTTTAGCGCGGACAGTGCCAGAAACACCGGCGCTGATCTCGCCACTGCAGCAGCAGCTGCAGCAGCAGCTGCTGCAGCAGCAGCTGCTGCAGCAGCTGCAGCAGCAGCTACGACTGCGAGGAAGAGCTGCAGCCGAGAGCCAGGTGCATCCGCCGAGGGTTTAGGGTTTAGGGTTTAGGGTTTAGGGTTTGGAGTTTGCATGCGGTTGCTGCTGCGCTGCAGCTCAACCCTCGCTGGATGCTGGACTTAGCCTTGGGGGAGGTGTTTCTCTCTCGACGCTGATTGCCAAAAACAGCAGGAAATGTGGGGCCCTAGGGTTTAGGGTTTAGGGTTTAGGGTTTAGGGTTTAGGGTTTGGGGTTTGGGGTTTAGGGTGGCGCTTGGGGGCTCAGTGCTTGGAGGCTGCGAGGCTGTCTTGCGAAGAACAGTAGGGCAGCAGCCGCCGCAGCAGCAGCAGCAGCAGCTGCGTGGCTAAGGGGCTAGGGTTTAGGGTTTAGGGTTTAGGGTTTAGGGTTTAGGGTTTAGGGTTTGCGTTTCAGGCATAAGCGTCAGCGTGAGGGGGCGCGCTGTGAACACCCTGGCGGGAACAGCAAAGCCATCAGGGTCTGCGTGGAAGAGCGGAGCAGCAGAACCAGCAGCAGCAGCAGCAGCAGCAGCAGCAGGCGCAGCAGCAGCAGCAGGAGCAGCAGCAGCAGGCGCAGCAGCAGCGGGGGCGCCGCCGGGCGCGGCTGCTGCTGCAGCGGGCGAGCGTGCGGGCTACGGCGCGGCGTCGCTGCAGGCCTACAGCAGCGCTGCTGCTGCTGCTGCTGCTGCTGCTGCTGCTGCTGCGCTCGAAGGCCCCCCTCGTGCTGCTGCTGCTGCTGCTGCTCCCCTTTCAGAAGAAGCTTATCCAGATTTAATGGAAGCAGCAGAAAGAGCTCGAAATGATTTGTCAAGAGAGCGGCAGCGGGTGCGGCGGCCAAAGGCGAAGCTGGTGCGCGCAGGTGCAGCAGCAGCAGCAGCAGCAGCAGCAGCAGCAGACCCCGCTGCGGGCTTCTTGGGGGCCCCCCAGGGGGCCCCCAAGAAGGTCGGCCTGCAGCAGCTCCACGAGCTGCAGTCCGCCATGGCTGCTGCTGCCAAGCCCAGCAGCAGCAGCAGCAGCAGCAGCAACGGGTCCGGCCTCGTCGGCGCTGCGCCCAACGGGACCTTCCCTGCTGCTGCTGCTGCTGCTGCTGCTGCTGCTGCTGCTCGCCCGGAAGCAGACTTTGGGGGCCGCGTCTCCGGACTTCCCAGCGCTGCGTTTCCGCCGCTGGTGGCTGCGCCTTTCAACCCTGCAGCAGCAGCAGCAGCAGCGGAGCAGCAGCAGCAGGCGGGCCGCCGCGGGGGGCAGCAGCAGCAGCAGGAAGTGCTGCAGCAGCAGCAGCGCGAGCTGCTGCGGCAGCAGGCTGAAGAGTGCTTGAGGTCAGATGCTGAAAGGGAAAAAGAAATGAGAGAAAGGGCTTTGAAAAAGCTGCAGGAGCTCGACGCGCGGCTTGCTGCTGCTGGTGCTGCTGCTGCTGCTGCAGCGGCTCCGCAGCAGCAGCAGCAGCAGCCGCCCGCCGACGCCGCTGCGAAAGAGCAGCAGCAGCAGAAACCCCTGGAGCAAACGCAGCAGCAGCAGCAGCAGCAGCAGCAGCAGCAGCAGCACGCGAAGCAGCCTGAGGAAGCCTGGAAGCAAAGAATGTACGGACACCCCAGCGAGGCCTCAAGCCTGCAGCTGCCGCCGCCGCCCCCGGCTCACCCGCAGCAGCAGCAAGAGCAGCAGCAGCAGCAGCAGCAGCAGCAGCAGCAGCAGCACGGAGTCAGTGGACCCGCGAGCTGGCGGAGCCGCAGGAATGCCTCCAGGGATAGGCGCCAGCAGCAGCAAGAAGACGGGCAGTTTCAGCAGCAGCAGCAGCAGCAGCAGCAGCAGGGGAGAGCTCAAGATGATATGCTGAGCCGCAGACAGCGGCCCCCGCAAGACGCTCAGCAGCAGCAGCAGCAGCAGCAGCAGCAAGACAGCAGCAGAGGTGCTGCAGCCCGTGAGGAGCTGCGGTGGCGCAGCGGCGCCCGTCAGCCGCCGCTGCTGCAGCAGCAGCAGCAACAGGAACACGGGAAGCCTGCAGCAGCAGCGGGAGCTGCAGCAGGGCTTGCTGCTGCACTAGTTGAAGACAACACTGCAGCAGCAAGTCTCCCAGTGAAGCAGCAGCTGCCGCGGGGGATGCTGCCTCTGCCGGGGGCCCTCAGGGGCCGCCAGCGGGCCCCCGGCCAGGACTATTTAGACCTGCAGCAGCAGCAGCAGCAGCAGCAGCAGCAGCAGCAGAGTAGGGCGCAGAGCTGGAGGCGGGCCCATGCCACTGCGGTGGACGGCGCCAAGGAGCAGCAGCAGCAGCCTCAGCAGCAGCAGCCTCAGCAGCAAGTGCAGCCACAGCAGCAGCAGCCGCAGCAGCAAGTGCAGCAGCAGCCGCAGCAGCAGCAGCCACAGCTGCAGCAGCAGCAGCAGCAGCCACAGCTGCAGCAGCAACAGCAGCAGCCACAGCTGCAGCAGCAGCAGCAGCCACAGCAGCAGCGGCGTGAGCAGCCAGTACAGCCGCAGCAGCGACCGCATCAGCAGACAGCAGGAGCTGCCGGCGCAGCTGCAGCAGAACTAGGGAGCGAAGAAGCAGCAAAGGCAGCAGCAGCAGCACCGAAAGCAGCAGCAGCAGCAGCGCCAGCAGCAGCAGCAAAGGCAGCAGCACCTGCTGCTGCGGCACCCTCGTATGTGGCTGTTCCCGCAGCAAAAGGGCCCCAGAAGAATGGGAAGATGTGGCAGGTGTGCAGCGCCTCCTTCCCTGCTGCGCCTGCAGCAGCAGCAGCAGCAGCAAACGGCAAAGCAACTGCAGCAGCAGCAGCAGCAGGAGCAGGCGCGGCAGGAGCAGCAGCAGCAGGGGCGCCGGCAGCAGCAGCTGCTGGATGGAAGACAGCCGCAGGGCAGCAGAAGCAGCGCCCAGCAGCAGCAGCAGCAGCAGCAGCAAAAGTAGGGCCAGCAGCAGATCTGTCTTTCAAGGCGCTGCTGTTCCCGAGGGGACCGCAGCTGCGGGTTGCTGCAGCAGAGCAGCAGCAGCAGCAGCAGCAGCACGGCGACGCAGCAGCAGGAGACCACGGGCCCCACCAGGCGGAAGGGGGCCACGGCGCGGGGCATGCGGACTCTGCTGCTGGCGAGCAGCACAGCAGCAGCAGCAGCAGCAGCAGCAGCGCAGCAGCAGGGTCACCTGCTGAGGGGCGCCGCTCCCAGGCCCCCAGGGGCTGGGGAGAAAGGCCTGAAGTTGTTGCTGTTCCTTTTGCTGCTGCAGCAGGAGAGGATTCTGCTGCGTGGCCAGCGCCAGACGCAGCAGCAGAAGCAGCAGCAGCAGCAGCAGCAACCCACAAGGCGCATGCGCACAGCAGCAGCAGCGCCAAGCAGCAGGACGACGCAGCGCCCGCAGCAGCAGCTGCAGCGGCGACGGAACCAGCAGCAACACCAGCAGCAGCAGCAGCAGCAGCAGCAGCGCATGCCAGACACAAGCCCGCAGCAGATGCTGCAGCAACGCAGAGGGATGCTCGCCGCAGCCGCAACAGCGGCCGCGCTGCAGTGGCTGGGCCTGGTCAGCAGCAGCAGCAGCAGCAGCAACAGCAGCAGCAGCAGCAGCAGCAGCAGCATGCGACTAGAGACGGAACAGCAGTTCGCGAGCCTGGTGCTCCTCACAGGGCAGCGCAGCAGCAAAAGACTGCAACAGGAACAGCAACCGCCGCAGCAGCAGCAGCAGCAGGACCAGCAGCAGCAGCAGCAGCAGCAGCAGCAGGGGACCACCACGCAGCTGCCTTGCGAGACAGAGGCGAAAGAAGCCACCGGAATGAACGGAGATCAGCAAGAGGCGGCCGCTTGGGGAGCCAGGCGCAGCAGCAGCAGCAGCAGCAGCAGCAGCAGCAGCAACAGGGTGCAGCGGTTGATGTTTCCCCTGAAGGCCTTCAGGGGGCTTCTCGCAGCTCCACTGCGCGCGGCGCTGCTGCTGCTGCGAAGGAGAAGCAGCAAGGGCTTGCTGCTGCAGGCAGCCGCGCTGCTTCCGCAGCAGCAGCAGCAGCAACAACAGCAACAGCAACAGCAGCAGCAGCAGCAGAAGAGGCAAAGGCGAGGCCGCGGCTGCCCGCGGGGGAGACTAGAAGGGCGTGGGGAACTGTTGCTGCTGGCGCCACTCTGAGAGACAGGCGAGCAGCAGCAGATAGAGAGGGGGGAGCAGCAGCAGCAGCAGCAGCAGCAGCAGCACCGCTGCCTGCGGCTTCCCACCAGCTGCAGCAGCAGCAGCACGGAGGCAGCACAAAGCGCCACGGCAGCCAAGCTGTGTGGCTGCCCAAGGCGACCAAGTCGCCCCCGAAAGAGCAGCAGCAGCAGCAGCAGCAAGCAGCAGCAGCTGCTGCGGATTCAGCAGCAGCAGCAGCAGCAGCACCAGATATGAACCAAGAGACCCATGTGTGGGCCAAGAAGGGCCGCGGCGGCGGCCGCAGGGGAGAAGCAGCAGCAGCAGCAGCAGCTCGGGGTGTCCTTGGCGGAGCAGCAGCAAAGACTGATGGCGCTGCTGCAGCAGAAGCAGCAGCAGCAGCAGCAGCAGCAGCAGCAGAAGAGGACGATGACGGATTCCAAGTTGTAAGAAACAAACGGAAGGAGCAGCAAGAAAAAAGAAAAGAGAGACTGGAGCAGCAGAAGCACGAGCGCAGAGAGGCGCGGCGCCGTGAGCAGCAGCAGCGGCAGCAGCAGCAGCAACAGCAGCAGCAGCAGCAGCAGCAGCAGCCACGGCCAGTCTCCCCGGAGACGCCTTCGTCGCCGTCCTCCGCGGCCGCCCAACAGGCGCAGGTGCGGCAGCAGCAGCAAGAACAGCAAGAGCAGCTCCAGCAGCAGCAGCAGCAGCAGCAGCAGCAGCTGCAGCCGGAAACGCAGCATGAGGAGCCGCAGCCAGAACAGCAGCAGCAGCAGCTGCAGCTGCAGCAGCAACCGGCTGTGACTTTGACTGTGCCATCCGGTGCTACTGCGAGCAGCAGCCCAACTGCCGCAGCAGCGTTTGTGGGACAGCAGCAGCAGGAGCTGCGGCAGCAGCAGCAGCAGCAGCAGCAGCAGCAGCAGCCGGAGGTTGCGGCTTCCTCCAGCGAGAGTGCGGCAGTTGAAGCTGCAGCAACATTGGAGGCTGAGTCCACGATTGAGGAGTGGCAGCAGCAGCGGCAGCAGCAGCAGCAGCAGCACCCGATGTTGGCGCTGCCGCAGCAGCAGCAGCAGCAGCAGCAGCACGCGGGCATGAGCCGCGCCAGCAGCCCCGGGACGCTGCGGGCGACAGCAGATCCTTGGTACCCCACGCCGAGCGGGGCAGCAGCAGCAGCAGCAGCAGCAGCAGCAGCAGCAGCAGCAGCCGCACTCGCAGAAGACTGCAGCAGCAGGCGTGGGAACTGCAGCAGCAGCAGCAGCAGGCTTCTCGCTCTGGAGCAGCAACTTCGCGCAGCCAGCCCCAGCTTCTCGTGTTGCACCAGACACAATAGCAGCAATCTGGGCCAGAGACCCTGGGGTTTCTGCTGCGGGTCCGCAGGAGCTGCTGCCGCTGCAGCAGCAGCTGCAGCAGCAGCTGCAGCAGCAAGCGCAGCCGCGAACAATGCACTTCACCCCGCAGCAAATCCACCCCGCGCTGCAGCAGCAGCCGCTGCTGCAGTCCGACATGCTGCATGCGCAGCAGCTGCTGCAGCAGCAGCACCTCGCGGGGGCTGTTGCGGAGGGGGGGGACCCTGCTTCGGTCTACGTGCAGCAGCAGCAGCACTTCCGCACTGCAGCAGCAGCAGCAGCAGCAGCAGCAAATAGGCCGAAAGACATGTTTGGCACTGCAGCAGCGCTGGTGCAGGGGGGGCTGCCGCCCTCGCAGCAGCCGCATACCGAACGGTACGGTGCTGCAGCAGCAGCAGCAGCAGCAGCAGCTGCTGCTGCTCACTTCCCGGGGGTTTCGGCAGGGAGCGCTTTCCACGTGCAGCAGCAGCTGCTGCAGCCCTCCTTCCACACGACGCAGCAAGCAGCAGCAGCAGCAACGAACTCCTACGCGCAGCAGCTGCAGCAGCAGCACGAGCGAGACCTGTGGGGCGACCCTGCTGCTGCTGCTGCTGCTGCTGGCCGAACTGCTGTGGCTTCTCCTGCTGCAGCACAAGCCGCGCTCGACGTGGGCGCTTTGGACCAGCAGCAGCCTCCTTCATTTGTGCCTTACATGCAGCAACAGCAGCAGCAGCAGCAGCAGCAGCAGCAGCAGCAGCAGCAGCAGCAGCAGAGGCGCAACGGGCCCTACGGGGTGCTGGGCCCTGCTGAGGGGGCCCCCCCCCACGGCGCTGTGCCGAAGTTTTATATGTGAGATGGTTCTACTATCTGGCTATTCTTGCAGCAGCAGCAGCAGCAGCAGCAGCAGCAGCAGCAGCAGCAGCAGCGGCAGCAGCAGCAGCAGCAGGCTGTGCGTGCCGCTGCTGCGTGCTGCGTCTGGTGCGTCTCTCGTGCTGTCTCTTTTGAAAAGGCGCCGGCTGCTGCGTCGCCTTCGAGTTGCTGCTGCTGCTGCTGCTGCTGCTGCTGCTGCGGCAGGCGCAGCAGGAGCAGCAGCAGCAGCAGCGGGATTTTGTTTTGGTTTTGTGTGGGGTCCTTCGCTGTACAGACAGCAGTAGCAGCTGCAGCACGAAGAGACACTTGGAAGCAGAAACGCCAAAGGAGACAGTTCAGACAGACCGCTAGGGTTTAGGGTTTAGGGTTTAGGGTTTAGGGTTTAGACGGGCGGCAGGGGACACAAGGCTGCTGCGGGGCTCCCAGGAGGCCTCGTGCGCAGCAGCAGAGCTAGCTGCAGCTAGCCATAGTTAGTTGTGGCTAGGAGCCGCTAGCTAGCTGCAGCTAGCCATAGCTAGCTGAGGCCAGCAAGCTGGCAGCAGCTGTGGCTAGCTAGCAGCAGCAGCTGTGGCTAGCTGGCAGCAGCAACTGTGGCTAGCCAGCAGCAACTGTGGCTAGCCAGCAGCAGCAGCAGCAGCAGCAGCTAGCTGTGGCTAGCCATTCTGTCTCGCTGTTGGGGGGGAGTTGCTTCCTGGAGTGTCTTTGTTGTAGCTCTCAGGTGTACGTACACCCCAGCAGCAGCTGCAGCAGCAGCGCAGCCGTAGCGGCGGTCGGGTGTACAGACAGCAGCAGCACGGGCAGCTCCGCTGCAGCAGTTATGTCTGCGGAAGCCCCAGCAGCAGCAGCAGCAGCAGCAGCAGCAGCAGCAGCAACAGCAGCAGCAGCAGCAGCAACAGCAGCAGCAGCAGCAGCAGCACTGTTGCTGCTGCAGCATCGAGGTGCACATACACCGCAGCAGCTGCAGAAGCGCTGTCGCAGCAGCAGCAGCAATGAGGTGTACGTACACCCCAGCTGCTGGTCTTGACTCTGCAGCGCGAAGTTGGGGTGTACATACACCCCACTATCTGCTGCGGACTTCAAGACAAGACAAGCAAGATAAATATATGTCCAGAAATGCTGCTGCTGCTGCAGCAGCAGCAGCAGCAGCGGATATAGCAGCAGCAGCAGCAGCTGCTGCAGCGGCTGCTGCTGGGGGTCCTGTTGGCGGGGGCCCCCGCCTGCTCGGGCTCAGGCGTTGGTGAAGTCTCAAACCCTAAAATAGGGTTTAATATTCTTTAACATGAAAATAAATATTTATTTTATTTTTAATTTTGAAAAATACTTTTATTTTCAATTTTATTCTTCAAAGTCTTCCAGTTCGCGTGGCTTGGCTGCGGCTGCCTCTCCGGCTCCCTGCCTCTCTCTAAACCCTAAACCCTAAACCCTAAACCCTAAACCCCAAACCCTAAACCCTAATTCATGCTTGGGGTTTTCGGCGGAGCTTGTGGCGCTGGCGGACGCGGCGTCGGGCGCGCGAGCCGGCGCTGCGGGGCTGACGCGGAAGCCAAACCCCAAACCCTAAACCCTAAACCCTAAACCCTAAACCCTCGGAATGGTGCTGCTGGAGCTCTGGGAGGCTTTGCCTGCGTCGCTGCAGCAGCGGCTGTCTCGCTTCAGGTGTACGTACACCCGGTACAAGTTCAAAGTGCTTCGCTTCGACCGCCGCACAGGCTTCTTCAGCGCAGGTGAGCGCCTAAACCCTAAAAAAGGGTTTAGGGTTTCCGCCAAACCCTGCACTCGAGCCGACGCGCCTCTCCTGCCTCCCGCTGCTGCCGCTGCTGCCGCAGCTGCTGCAGCTGCTGCAGCGTGCGCACTGCTGCAGCAGCAGACACGCACCACTGCAGCAGCAGCAGCAGCAGCAGCAGCAGCAGCAGGTGTGGGGCCGCGCTGCTTTGCTGCTGCAGGGCTGCCAATGGCGCTGCTGGTGGGCTCCACTGTTGCTGCTGGGACTTTCATTTTGGACAAACAAATGGAAGTTCGCTACTGGCGGCGGCAGACAGTCTCCGAAAGAGAGCTGCAGCAGCAGCAGCAGCAGCAGCAGCTGCTGCTCTTCCTCGAGCAGACCACTCCCCCAGACCAGCTCGACAACTCCGTGCCCCTTCCCGGCAAAGACTGAGCAGCAGCAGCAGCAGCTGCTGCTGCTGCTGCGGAGACTTTAGCAGCAGCAGCAGCAGACAGGAGCAACTGCAGCAGCAGCAGCAGCACGTTGTGCAGCGACTGCGCTGCAGCAGCAAGCGAGCAGCACCAACAACAATGCACTAGAAAACAGTTGCAGCAGCAGCAGCTGCTGCTGCTGCAGCAAAAGAAACTACAAAGTCCTTCCTCTCTATAGCCAAAAAGAGGGTGGCATTAGCAGCAGCAGCAGCTGCTGCTGCTGCTAATGCTGCTGCTGCTGCTGCAGCAGCAGCAGCAGCAGCAGCAGCAGGTGCACTACTGCTTGAGGGGCTTAAGTCCCAGATTTTGTCGAATAGAATTCCACTGGGCGACGGACAACTCGCCGTCCCTCTGCTTCTCCGCCTGCTTGCTGCTGCTGCTGCTGCTGCTGCTGCTGCTGCTGCTGCTGCTGCTGCTGCGGCTCCTGTCGGCCTTGGCCTCGCGTCTGCGGTCCCTGTCTCCCCTGTCTCTTTCTCGCAGCTCTCTGTCTCTTTTTCTGTCTCCTTTCACTCTTTCCCTTTCCCTCTCCCTCTCCTCTCTGTCTCTTCTTTCTCTGTCTCTTCTTTCTCTGTCTCCTTTTTCTCTGTCTCCTTTTTCTCTGTCTCCTTTTTCTCTGTCTCCTTTTTCTCTGTCTCCTCTGTCTCCTTTGTCTCTGTCTCGAGTTCGGTCTCTGTCTCCTTTGTCTCTGTCTCCTCCCCTGTCTCCTTCTCTGTCTCTGTCTCCTCTGTCTCCTCTCTCCCTGTCTCCTCTGTCTCCTCTGTCCCTATCTCTGTCCCTATCTCTGTCTCTGTCCCTATCTCTGTCTCCTCTGTCCCTATCTCTGTCTCTGTCCCTATCTCTGTCTCCTCTGTCCCCATCTCTGTCTCTGTCTCTGTCTCTGTCTCCTCTGTCCCTATCTCTGTCTCTGTCTCTGTCTCTGTCTCTGTCTCCTCTCTCTCGGTCTCTGTCTCCTCTGTCTCTCTCTCTGTCCCTCTCTTTGTCTCCTCTGTCTCCTCTCTCTCTCTCTCTGTCTCTCTCTTTGTCTCCTCTCTCTCTGTCTCCTCTGTCTCTGTCTCCTCTGTCTCTGTCTCCTCTCTCTCTGTCTCCTCTGTCTCTGTCTCCTCTGTCTCTGTCTCCTCTGTCTCTGTCTCCTCTGTCTCTGTCTCCTCTGTCTCTGTCTCTGTCTCCTTTAACTCCTTTGTCTCCTCTGTCTCTGTCTCCTTTCTCTCCCCTGTCTCCTCTCTCTCTGTCTCCTCTGTCTCTGTCTCTCTCTCTGTCTCCTCTGTCTCCTCTGTCTCCTCTCTCTGTCTTGACGAAGTCTCCTCTGTCTCCCTTAGCAGCAGCAGCAGCAGCAGCAGCAGCAAAGCTGTCTCCCCTCGCAGCAGCAGCAGCAGCAGCAGCAGCAGCAGCAGGGGTGTCTGCTGCTCGTTCGCCGAGTGCGCGTTTGGCTTCGAGAAGGCCTGCTTTATTGCTATCTTTGCAGAACTCTTTATTGAAATAATTAAAATCTTTATTATTAATTTCTTTATTATTAATTTCTTTATTTGTCTCCTTATTTGTCTCCTTAAGTGTCTCCTTTTGCTGCTGCTCTTCGGGTCTCCTCCGTCTGTCGTCGGGGGCGTTTTCGCGTTCGAGCAGCCGCGCCTGTCTTGCTGCTTCCTTCTCGCGCTGCTGCTGCTGCTGCAGCTGCCGCTGCTGCAGCACGCGCTGCTGCAGCTTTTGCTGCTGCTGCTGCAGCAGCCGTTTGCTGAGCAGCAGCGCGTGTGCCTGCGCGTCCGTGAGCGCCGCTGCTGCTGCAGCAGCGCCGCCCGCTGCTGCTGCTGCTGCTGCTGCTGCTTCCACCTCCAGCGCGGAGGGCCGCAGCGGCTGCAGCAGCTGCTGCAGCACGAAAACCTGCCGCTGCACTAAAGGAGGCAAATCCACATCAAATAGACTTCTTTTCCGCAAACAGTCGTCCACAAACTCGTCCATAAAAGACACCCGAAAGCTCCCGTCGGGCAGCCGCAGCCGCAGCTTCCGGTAGTCCGCCAGCAGGGGCTCCAGGTGTACGTACACCTCAGCGCTGGGCCCCACAAGGCGGAAATAAAAAGCCCCAACTGCTCTCAGATATTTAAAGTCTTCTTGTTTTATGAACTCCAAAATAATCTGCTTCTCGGGCTGCAGCTGCAGCAGCTTGAGGACAAGACAGAGGAAGGGGGAAGCAGCGCGAATGCCCCCGAAAGTCCCCCCCACGTACTGCAGCGCAGCAGCAAGCTCCACCACTGTTGCTGCTGTTGCAGCAAAACACTCTTCTTTCCAGAAGAAGCTCTCGTAGACTTTCCGACGAACTATGCGGCTGAACAGCAGCTGCGGGTTCTTCCCGTGCACCGCCAACGCACTCGCGTCCGTCCGGTTCGCCATTTGCTGCTGCTGCTGCTGCTGCTGCTGCTGGGGGAGGGGGGGCTGCTGCAGCAGCTGCTGCTGCTGCTGCTGGGGGGGCAGCAGCTGCTGCTGCTGCTGGTGGTGGTGGTGGTGCTGGTGTTGTTGCGGGAAAGGACGCGGACAGGCAGCGGCGGCGCTTTGTTGCTGCTGCTGCTGCTGCTGCTGCTGCTGCTGCTGCGGCGCAGCAGCAGAGAGCAGCGCCACCCGAGGCAGGGAAGCCCTCGCGAGACCTGAAGCAAAATAAAAAGATAAACTTTGTAAAAGATAACTTTGGAATTGCTGCGAAGGCCTGCTGCTGCTGCTGCTGCTGCAGACGCCACCTGCTGCTGTCCGAGCGGCTCTCTGCAGCTGCTGCATGCAGGCAACCAGCAGCAGCAGCAGCAGCAGCAGCAGCAGCAGCAGCCAGTCAGCAGCAAATGAGAAGCTCGGGCGGATGTTTTCTGGAGTTCTTTGACAGGAGGCCGCACTCGAGGCCCAACTGGCCGCCACACCTCCACGCCAGTTGCTGCTGCTGCAGCTGCTGCTGCTGCACAAGCCTGCATGCAGCAGCAGCAGCAGCAGCAGCAGCAGCAAGAAGAACCACAGGACCCTCAGCAGCGCCTCCACAAATGCTTCAGAATGGCTACTTCGCTTGCAGGCCCAATCAACATCAAGGGCGAGAACAGCAGTAGCAGCAGCAACAGCAGCAACAGCAGCAACAGCAGCAGCAGCAACAGCAGCAGCAGCAGCAACAGCAGCAGCAAAACCGCCTCTGCAGAACCCACCATTTGCGTCGCAGCACCTCCTACCCTCCGGCGAATTCTCGTGAGCCAGCAAACCCTAAGTCTCAGCCACTAAACCCCAAACCCTAAACCCTAAACCCTAAACACTCTAAACACTAAACCCTGCTGCTCAGCAGCAGCAGCAAGCAGCTAGTGCTCGCCTCCGTGTGTCTGCAGCAGCAGCAGCAGCAGCAGCAGCAACTTGACGAGCCGCTGCTGCTGCAGCTGCCGGCCTCCTGGGCCTCTGGAGTGTCTTTTGGGCTAGAAGTGCTGCAGTGGTTTAGTCTGCCGCAGCAGCTGCAGCAGCTGCAGCAGCAATCCGCGGCGAGAAGAGCAGCAGCAACAAAAGCAGCAGAAGAAGCAGCTGCTGCGCTCAGTGGGGACGCAGCAGCAGCAGCAGCAGCAGCAGCAGCAGAGGCAGCGGATGTCTACGTCGTGAGAGGAGAGGCAGCAGCTGCCCTCGAACGCGCTAGGAGCAGCAGCAGCAGCAGCAGCAGCGGCAGCAGCATTAGCAGCATTGGCAGCAGCAGCAGCAGCAGCAGCAGCGGAGCCGTCTACAGGTGCTGCTGCTGCTGCCGCTGCGAGTCCACTGGCCAGAAGTCTTCCTCTCGCAAGTGTGATTGCTGGGCGGTGCAGCAGCAGCAGCAGCAGCAGCAGCAGCAAGGGCAGCAGCAGCAGCAGCAGCAAATCCAGACTGGGGGGGAGCCAGCAGCAGGCAGCTCGGGCCCAGCGCTAGGCGCCGCCGCAGCAGCAGCAACATGGCGAGCAGCAGCAGCTGCTGCAGCAGCAGAAGCAAAAGGCAAAGACCCGTGGCAGCTGCATGAAGAGCAGCTGAAGGAGCTGCTGCAGCAGCAGCAGCAAGAGAAGCACATTTGGGCCTCCCCTGTTGCTGCTTTTGGGGACTGGTGGGAATTCCTGGTGAACCCTCAAGCTGTGGAGACAGCTCCCTGCTGCGCTGCTGCTGCTGCTGCTGCTGCTGCTGCTCAGGGTGGTGGCGCTTCAAGCAGCAGGACCAGCAGCAGCAACAGCAGCAGCAGCAACAGCAGCAGCAGCAGCAGCAGCAGCAGCAGCTGGGAACTGCACTGCGTGCGTCAGGTGAACATGCTGTGTGCAGTGCCGCCGGCAGACGCAGCAACGACTGGCCCTGCGGATGCTGTTGCTGCTGCTGCTGCTGCTGCTGCAGCGAGCTTGTGCCCCCCAGCAGCAGCAGCAGAAGCAGCAGCAGCAGCAGCAGGACCCACGGCAGGCTGCCCTTCCCCACTATCGCCGGACCCAGAAGCAGCAGAAAACATGCTGCGCGCTTGGGAGCAGCGCCACTTCCGCAGGCAAGAAGCAGACTTAAAGCAGCAGCAGCAGCAGCAGCAGCAGCAGCAGCAGCAGCAGCAGCGAGGGCTGCCGCCGCTGCCGCTGCCGCACGCGGGCGTTCTGAGTTTTCTTCCGCCGCTCTGCAACTGCGGCTACAAGGGCCACTACGAGCTTTGGCAGCAGCAGCAGCAGCAGCAACAGCAGCAGCAGCAGCAGCAGCAGCAGCAAGAGCAGCAGCAGCCCGCGGCCAAGGAATCTCCGTTGAACAGCGCCAACGCATCGCCAGCAGCAGCAGCCGCAGCAGCAGCAGGAGTGACTGCTGCTGCTGCTGCTGCTGCTGCTCAATTTGAAGAGGGCAGCGTCGGCAGCTCGCCCGGGGGAGCCTTGACCCCCAGCAGCAGCAGCAGCAGCAGCAGCAGCAGCAGCAGCAGCAGCAGGCTGCTGCCCAGCGCATGCAGCCAGCGGGGCTGCGAAGGCCTTCTTTATTTGCCTTATTCTTTCATTGAAGTGGCCCTGTCTCGGGGGAAAGAGACACTTGCTGCGCTGGCTGTGGGAGCAGCAGCAGCAGCAGCAGCAGCAGCAGCAGCAAAGCTGCCGGGCCCCACTGACATGTACGTGGGCGCGCTGCGCAACACTGCTGTCATTGCATGCAGCAGCAAGCAGCACGAGCGCTGCTGCTGGCGGGCCTTGAGAGAGTTGGGGCTTGCTGCTGCTGCTGCTGTGTTTGACGTTGTGTGCAAGGACTTCACGCCCTTCAATCCTGCTGCTGCTGCTGCTGCTGCTGCTGAGGGAGACGCGGAGGCGGAGGGCGACGCTGCTGCTGCTGCTGCTGCTGCTGCTGCTGCACGCACGGTGGTTGAGGAGGACGCCGTGCTGCAAGAGCTGCTGCAGAAGCTGCAGCAGCAAGACGACCTGCAGCCGCAGCAACAGACGCAGCAGAGCAGCAGCAGCACTGTCAGCAGCAACGGCGGCAGCAACAGCAGCCTCCAGAGCAGCAGCAGCAGCAGCAGCAGCAGCAGCAGCAACGCCAAGTCGGTCCCCTTTTCTTCAAAGAGGCGTCCATACACCGTAAAGCTGCGGGCAGTGGGAAGCCTCAAGCGACAACGCCGCCGCAGCAAGCAGCAGCAGCAGCAGCAGCAGCAGCAGCAGCAGCAGCAGCAGCAGCAGCACGACGAGGACAGCGGCTTCAGCAGCAGCGCGGACTCTTCTAAGTGCGACTCTGAGGAAGAGACAGACCCGAGCTTGGCGCTGCTGGAAGCTGCTGCTGCTGCCCTTGGCCTCCTAGAACCAAGCGAGCTGCAGAAGCAGCAGCAGCAGCAGCAGCAGCAGCAGCAGCAGCAGGAGAAGCGAAGCCGCGTCAAACGGGCACTGCAGCAGCCGTTGACTGAGGACGGGGTGCTGCAGGTCGCTCAGGACCTCTTCGGCCCCTGCAGCAGCAGCATCGCCAACAGCAGCAGCAGCAGCAGCAGCACAAGCAGCAGCAGCAGCAGCACAAGCAGCAGCAGCAGCAGCAGCAGCGAGGCTGGCGCGCATGCACGCTGTTGCGACAGCCACGCCGTGTCTTTGCTGCTCTCAGATGACCCGGTAGTAACAAAATACAAAAAAGCAAAAGGGATTGTTTGGGGCTGGCGAGAAGAAGAAGAGCTGCAGCACTTGCTGCGCCTGCAGCAGCAGCAGCAGCAGCAGCAGCAGCAGCAGCAGCAGACACAGCAGCCGCGAATCAAGCAGCCAGGATAGGCAGTAGGCTGCGTGAGCAGTCGAGATCCTGCCTTAGGCGCAGCAGCAGCAGCAGAGCTGCTGCTGCTGTTGCTGTTGCTGCTGCTGTTGCACTTGCTGCTGCTGCTGCAGCAACTGCAGCAACTGCAGCTGCTGCAGCAAGTGCAGCGCCGCTCCTGCAAAGCCCGAGGTGTATGTACACCTCGTCTTCCCGTGTCTTTGAAGATTTCCGCCTAAACAGAAATGTATTTTAATGGCAGAACTAGCAGCAGCAGCAGAAACAGCAGCAGCAGCAGCTGCTGCTGCTGCTGCCGTCGAGCAGCAGCAAATTAGTGCCGCTAAGAGCGTCGGAACTTAGCAGCAGCAGCGGCAGCAACAACAGCAGTTGTACCCTATACCTAGCACTGCCGCAAACTCTGTGAGCAGCAGCAGCAGAGCCGCAGCATCACCTGCTGCTGCTGCTGCTGCTGCTGCTGCTGCTGCGCCGTTCCTACGTAGAAAAGGGAGGGGCAGCAATCCTTGAAGATGCAGTGCCTTCAGGGTTTAGGGTTTAGGGTTTAGGGTTTGGCTGTAAACCTCCTGGCCGCCGCGGGAGCTAGCCACAGCTGAGCACAGCTAGCTACAGCTAGCCACAGCTAGCCACAGCGAGCCACAGCTAACTGCTAGCGACAGCTAGCTACAGCTAGCTACAGCTAGCCACAGCTAGCTGCAGCCACACATCAGCGCTAGCTGCGCAGCTAGCCACCATTGGCGGGGGTGGCCAGCCCCAGCTAGCCATCGCAGCTAGCCACACAACTGGCCATTACAGCTAGCCATCACAAATAGGCCTCACAGCTAGCTGGCAGCTAGCCACCGCAGCTAGCCACCATAGCTAGCCTCAGCTAGCCACACAGCTAACTGGCAGCTAGCCACGCAGCTGGCCACATAGCTAGCTGGCAGCTCGCCGCGCAGCTAGCCACACAGCTAGCTAGCAGCTAGCCACACAGCTAGCCACACAGCTAGCTAGCAGCTAGCCACACAGCTAGCCACACAGCTAGCTAGCTACCAGCTAGCCTAAAGGCTGCCGCTGGCCCGATCTTGTTCGGTGTTGGCAGCAGCAAATAACTCAAAAAACAATCCCACAGAAAACGCTCCCCACAGCGGCAGCAGCAGCAGCAGCTGCTGCTGCTGCAGCTGCTGCTGCTGCTGCAGCAGCTGCTGCTGCTGCAAAGTTAACTACTCAGGGGGCAGCATCTTGTGTTTCCTCATAGCCTCTTCAAGGCTAGTTACGTCAAAGCGCTCGCCTGATGAAGCAGAAGCACAACACAAACGTGCTGCTGCTGCTGCTGCTGCTGCTGCTGCTGCTGCTGCTGCTGCTGCTGCTGCTGCTGTTGCTGCTGCTGCGGCTGCTCTTGCTGCCGCTGCAGGTGCAGCTGCTGTGGTTCCTGCTGTTGCTGCTGCCGCTGCGGAGTTGTTGCGAGACAGAGAGCGCAGCAGCAAGACTTCCCCAAAGCCTAAACCCTAAACCCTAAACCCTAAACCCTAAACCCTAAACCCTAAACCCCCACCTCCTATCTCGTCAAGGCCGATGATCGAATGCTCTGTTTTCCCATCGCGCACAAGAACAGCCTGCGCGCCCAAACACGCTTTTAGGGTTTAGGGTTTGCAAGAAGAAAGCAAACCAGCAATCCCTTGCAGGCGCAAACCCCAAACCCTAAACCCTAAACCCTAAACCCTAAACCCTAAGCCCTAATTAACTCACAGTGGGGAGACACCAGATTTTTAGCCCTGCAAATACAAACCCACACTTCCTCCTGCGTTATCCAGGAAGCCATCCAACCTGCCAGCTAGCTAGCTAGCTAGCTAGCTAGCTAGTCAGATAGCTAGCTAGCTAGGTAGTCAGATAGCTAGCTAGCTAGCTAGTCAGATAGCTAGCTAGCTAGCCAGCTAGCTAGTCAGATGGCTAGCTAGCTAGCTAGCTAGCTAGCTAGCTGGCTAGGCTTCACAGGCACGCGGCTAGCTCGCTAGTTGATTAGCTAGCTAGCTAGCTATGAAGGTGAAAAGTTAGCCAGCTAGCTAGCTAGCTAGCCACTATAGTAGCTAGCTAGCTAGCTAGCTAGCTGGCAGCTAACCAGTTCGCTGTGGAGGGCTAGAGGCGGCGGTCTCGCAGCGTGGGGAGCCGCGGGACTGGCGAGGGTTTAGGGTTTAGGGTTTAAGAACTAGGGTTTAGGGTTTAGGGTTTAGGGTTTACGTTCGGCGAGGAAAGGGGCCTTTTCCGCGTCAATTGCGCAAACCCTAATTGAGAGGTTTCTTTTTGCAAAGTCCCTCCAAACGGCCCAGAGCTTTTCCAGGAGGGCAAAGGTGGGGCGGAAGAACAGCAGCACCTAAACCCTCGAACAGCCACCGAGGGTTTAGGGTTTAGGGTTTAGGGTTTAGGGTTTAGGGTTTGGGGTTTAGGGTTTGGGGTTTGGGGCGGGCGGGGGCTAGGGTTTGGGCTCGCAGCGGCGGACAAGCGGAGCCGCAGCAGCAGCCTGCAGCAGCTAATGGCCTTTGGGGAGCTAGGGTTTAGGGTTTAGGGTTTAGGGTTTAGGGTTTACTAGGAGTTTGGACTTCTTGGCGAGCTCGAAGAACTGCTTCTCCTCGTGCAGCTCTGTGACTGTGCCGTGGCCCTCCTGCAGCAGCTGCTGCTGCTGCTGCAGCAGCTTTTTTCTTTGCTGCCGGATTCTCTCGAGCTCGTCTTCTGAGTCCTCTTCCCGCTGCTGCCGCCGCTGCTGCTGCTGCTGCTGCTGCTGCTGCTGCTGCTGCAGTGCTGCATCTATTGCTGCTTCCTTCTCCTGCAGCGCCCGCAGCACCTGCTCCTCCACGCGCTTCTCTATGAGGGCAGCGCCCCCCTTCCCAGAAGCCATCCCTAAACCCTAAACCCTAAACCCTAAACCCTAAACCCTAAACCCTAAACCCTGAATCCGTGTGTGTGTGTGTGCAGCAGCAGCCAGAACGGTCCGCAGGCCGTAAGACACCATGAAGGGGACGGCTGTCTGCTCAGGGCTGCTGCTGCTGCTGCTGCTGCTGCTGCTGCTGCTGCTGGTGTTTCTCGGTGGTGGGAGTTGCTGCTGCTGCTGCTGCACCGTCCGCCGCTGCTGCGCTTCCTGCTGCTGTTGCTGCTGCTTCAGTTGAGGTGTATCTACTCCTCAGAAAATAGATAAAACGAAGCAAATATTAATTTATTTGCTGCTGCGCCTTCAGTGCTTTTGCTGCATGCAGCCGGGGGGCCCCTGGGGCCCCTGAGAACCACCTAAGGCGAAAGGAGCGGAGCGGCTGTGCTGCACCAGAACAGCAGCAGCAGCAGCAGCAGCAGCAGCAGCAGCCAAAGCTGCTGCAGCAACAGCGCTTAATGAATCGAAAATGTTGAAAATTAATATAATATTAAGAAATAACTTAAATTGAATAGTCAAAACGCAGACAGTATGCGTTTACGCACGTTGCGTTAAGCTGCTGCCGGCTGCTGCTGCTACTGCTGCTGCTGCAGCAGCAGCAGCAGCAACAGCGCATGCAGCAGCAACAGCAGCCGCAGCCTGGCCTGCTCGGGCGAACTTTGTGAGCAGCAACGCCATTCGGGAAACTCTATTTTCTTATCAACTGTTTCTGTGGCTATTAAAGCTGCAGCGGGACCTTTTGTTGCAGCAGCAGCAGGCCGTAGAGGCAGCAGCAGCAGCAGCAGCAGCAGCAGCAGCGGGAGCAGCAGCAGGATCGTCCCCAGCAAGATCTTGAGGAACCAAACAGGGCTAATCTGGTTCTGCATGCAGCTCATATATCATTTGCCGCTGCTGAACAAAGTGAGAAAAGCAACACCGCAAGAGGCAGAGAGCAGCAGCAGCAGCAGCAGCTGCTGCTGCTGCTGCTGCTGCTGCAGTGGCTGCTGATGCCGCCGCTGCCGCTGGTTGCAGCTATAGCTATTGTTCCTACAGAGCCGAACGCCTTTCTGGGCGTTTCAGTAGCAGCAGCTGCAGCAGCAGCAGCAGCAGCAGCTGCTGCTGCTGCTGCTGCTGCTGTTACGTGGGCTGCTGCTGCCGCAGGCAGAGACGCGGCCCTGCGTTGGGGTGTATGGACACTGCATTGTTTTGACTGGCTCTCTGACGTGAAATATAAATGGCTGTGTCTTCTTCTTTGCTGCTGCTGCTGCACAGCAGTAGTTGCTGCTGCTGCTGCTGCTGCAGCACATCAGCAGTTGCTGCTGCTGCTGCTGCTGCAGCACAGCAGCAGTTGCTGCTGATTTGGCTGCATGCATTGTCTGCAACATTCTCCACCCTTCACTGCTGAGTGGCATTTCAAATTAATTTCTTTTTTATTTCTTTTCGCTTTCTCTCTTTGTGTCTTTTTGTGCAGCAAATGTTTTGCTGCTGAATTGATAATATTTATTTTGCTGCCGAGTTAATTAAAACACTAATTAATTAATTAATTAATTAATTAATTAATTAATAATAATAAGAATATTAATATTAATAAAATTAAGTAATGGTTGGAAGTAAATAAAATAACGAATCGACTGAAAGCCGCGCCGTGCTGCTGCTGCTGCTGCTGCTGCTGCTGCTGCTGCTGCTGCTGCTGCTGCAGGATGTCGCTCGTGTGCGCGGTGACCGGGGAAGTCCCGGACGAAGCAGTTTTTTGTCCCAAGACAAATTTGATTTATGAAAAGAGACTCATTATGAAGCACATTGCTGCTACTGGCTGCTGCCCCGTCTCCGGGGCGCAGCTGCAGCAGCAGGACTTGCTTCCCATCAAAAGTGCGTCCTGCTGCTGCTGCTGCTGCTGCTGCTGCTGCTGCTGCTGTGCTTCCTGCTGCTGCTGCGCGTGCTGCCGGCGCTGGTGCGGGTTTGCGTCCTGCTGCTGCTGCTGCTGCTCCGCGGGCTGCTGGCGCTGCTCCGCGGGCTGCTGCTGATGCTCCGCGCGCTGCTGCTGCTGCTGCTGCTGCTGCTGCTGCTGCAGCAAACCCTACGGTGAAGCCCAGGCCGCTGTCCGCCTCGTCCATTCCGGGGCTTCTCAGCTGCCTGCAGACGGAGTGGGACTCTCTTATGTCGGAGGCCTTTTTGCTCAAGACCCACCTCGAACAGGTTTGCTGCTGCTGCTGCTGCTGCTGCTGCTGCTGCTGTCAGTATCCTCGGACGCGTGCTGCTGCAGCAGCTGCTGCTGCTGCTGCTCCCGGCGTTGCAGCTGTCGGAGCTTGCGGATGCGCTGCTGCTGCTGCTGCTGCCTTCTCTTGTTCTGCTGCTTTAGATCGCCATGGCTGCTGCTGCTGCCAGTGGAGCTTAGAGGCTGCTGCTGCTGCTGCTGCTGCTGCTGCTGCTTCCGCAGGTTAGGAAGCAGCTGGCGCATGCGCTGTATCAGCAAGACGCCGCGACAAGGGTGATTGCGCGGCTGCTGAAGGAGCGAGATGCAGCAAGGCAGCAGCTGCAGCAGCAGCAGCAGCTCGTGCTGCAGCTGCAGCGTTCCGCTGCTGCTGCAGCAGACGGCGCAGAAGCAGACCTCGGTGAGTTCGCCAGCAGCAGCCGAAGCAGCAGCAGCAGCAGGTGCAGCAGCAGCAGCAAATGCATTCTGGTCTCCCTCCCGCGGCCTCGCCTCGTCCCACAGCTCATTCGTGCCGCCGCCGCTGCCGCTGCTGCTGCTGCTGCTGCTGCTGCTGCTGCTGCTGCTGCTGCAGGGATAAGCGAGGAGCTGGTGGAGGCGATGCAGTCGCTGGCGCGGCAGCTGCTGAACCAGCGGAAGAAGCGGAAGCCAGTGGGCTTCGTAACTCCTGCTGCTGCTGCTGCTGACTTCCGCTGCACTTTGTCGCTGCCGCTGCACTCAGCAGCAGCAAGAGGAGTTTTCCGGGTGACAGCAGACACAAATGCTGCTCGCCACGCTGCAGTCTTCAGCAGCAGCGGGGAGGGGGGCGCAGCAGCAGCAGCTGCTGCTGCTGCTGCGGGCGGCTCTCCCGCTGCTGCTGCTGCTGCTGCAGCAGCAGCAGCAGCGGGCGAAGGCGGCGCTGCAGCAGCCAGCGGCGTGGGCAGCGGCAAGGGAGAAGTGATTAGTGTCTCCTCAGGAGCTGATGGAGCTGTTGTCTTTTTTGATTTAAAAAATAAAAAACAATTGGAAAAAGTCCAGGCCCACAGCAAGGCTTGTCGCTGCTTCCTGCTGCACCCGCAGCAGCCGCTGCTGGTGTCGGGCTCCGACGACAAGACCGTCAAGTCCGCGCTGCGCGCTTTACTTCTCCATTTAATTAATTAATTAATTAATTAATTAATTAATTTATTTATTTATTTATTTGTTTATTTATTTATTTGTTTATTTATTCAGTTTGCGCAGCTCGAGGGCTGCAGTTCGGTGCAGCTTGCTGCAGCGCCACAGCGCTGGGAGCGCAGCAGCAGCAACAGACAGCTGGCAGCAGCAGCCGCGCAGCGGGCCCCACAACTCACCTGCTGCTGCTGCTGCTGCTGCTGCTGCTGCTGCTGCGCAGGATCTGGCGGGGGTCTCTGGACTTCAGGAGTTCCTACTCCTTGGGAGCGACTTTGCGCAAACAGCGCGGAGAAGTCTCAGCTCTCGCGCTGCACCCCCTGGGGGATTACTTTGCTGCTGTTGCTGCTGACAAGACTTGGGCCTTCATTGGCTTCCAGGAGGGCCGCTACCTCGGGGTCTACAGGGACCTTCCTTGCCAGGTACGCACCAGCAGCAGCAGCAGCAGCAGCAGCAGCAGCAGCAGCAGCAGCAGCAGCAGCAGCAGCAGCAGCAGTAGCAGCAGCAGCAAGTGTAGCGCGCTTGTCGGGAGCAGCGGCTTGCAATCCCCTGCGTCCCCCGCAGCACCAGCACCAGCAGCAGCAGCAGCAGCAGCAGCAGCAGCAGCAGCAGCAGCAGCAGCAGCAGCAGCAGCAGCAGCGTGTGTGCGCAGTACACGGCGGTGGGGTTCCACCCCGACGGGATGATCCTGGGGGCTGGCGGCAGCAACGGCAGCGTTTATATTTGGGACTTGAAAGTCCAGGAGCAGCGCGCGGCGCTGCAGGGGCACTCCGACAAAATCAGCCAGTTGGCTTTTTCCGAAAACGGCTATTACCTCGCCACGGCTAGCGCAGACGGCACTGTGAGGGTTTAGGGTTTAGGGTTTAGGGTTTAGGGTTTAGGGTTTGGGGTTTAGGGTTTAGGGTTTGGGGTTTGGGGTTTGGGGGGGGGGTTAAG
>NW_013655335.1:0-662 GCF_000499385.1 Eimeria necatrix
GAAGAGCTTTTAATAAGATCTTTTTTGATGTAAAAGAAGTTAAAACAAAAAATAAAAATAAAATAAATTAAATTAACACAAAATAAAATAAAAGAAATTGAAATAAAAGAAATTAAAACAAAAGACTTTTGACGAAATTCACCTCATTTATTAATCCATTTAATTTAATCTTTTCTCTCTTTCTTATTTTCTCCACTTTCCTTTTTTTCTTGCTTTGTTTGTCCGCCGCTTCTCCCCTCTATTTATTAATTTTATTTATTTATTTATTTAATTTAATTAATTTATTAATTATTTATTAATGAATTTATTTATTGTTTATTTCTTTAGTATTAATTTATTTATTTACTTGGCCGGTTATTGTTGTTTGTTTATTTATTTGCTGCCTAATTATTTGCTGCCCCATTTACTTATCTATTTATTCGTTTATTGTTCTTTACTTTCTCATTATTACTTCTTTATTTTTATTAATTAATTAATTAATTAATTAATTAATTAATTGATAATTAATTAATTAATTAATTAATATATTTATTTTTGCATAAAAGAGCTTTCCTAGGTATACCTGCCTCAGCTGCTGCTGCTGCTGCTGCTGCTGCTGCTGCTGCTGCTGTTGCTGCTGCTGCGATTCGAGTGTACGTACACCCGCCGCCGAAATTAATTTT
>NW_013655335.1:762-1209 GCF_000499385.1 Eimeria necatrix
AATTTTGTTTCCACTTCTTTTTTAATTTCCAAGTTAATTCAAATTCGAATTTAAATTAAACATTTAATTCCTTTTCCGAATTAGACTCGCGAGAGCGCTCGCGCTGCCGCTGCTGCTGCTGCTGCTGCTGCAGCAGCAGCAGCAGCAGCAGCAGCACGCATTTGCTGCAGCAGCGCGCATATGCCGCAGCAGCATCCTGGCTACCGCATCTCTGCGCATTTCTTCCATTAATTTGAATAAATTATTTAATTAAAAGTTTATTTAAAAACCTTTTTCCACTTTTTATATTTCTGCATTTTGTTTTTAATTTCATTTATTCTATTTTCCATCAATTCCATTTTTGCTGCTGCGCAAAGACAATTAACAAACTGCCAAAATTATGAAGAAAAATCCAGAGGGGGCCCCTGCTGTTTAGGGGCCCCGGGGGCCCCACACAAATGCTGGAGC